>NC_059135.1:842030-1107174 GCF_020740605.2 Lemur catta
GCTTTGTCAGCTAAGGTGATGTGACATTCCGAATCTTCTCTTGTCCTTTCAGCGGTGTTCACAGGAGTAATCTGTATCTCAAGAAACCACCTTCTTTACTCACCCATAAAGCTTGATCATTGATTGCAGCAATTCAGTCACATCTTTGGGATCCACTTTTTAATTTTTTTAAATTAAAAAAGAACTTTTTACAGTACTTTGAGTTCCTGTTTTAAGGGTCCACTTCTAATCCTAGTTCTCTTGGTATTTCCACCACATCTGCAGTTACTCATAATTCCTCCCCTGAAGTGTTGCACCCTGGAAGCCGTCCATGAGGGTTGG
Source organism: Lemur catta (assembly GCF_020740605.2). Lineage (NCBI taxonomy): Eukaryota > Metazoa > Chordata > Mammalia > Primates > Lemuridae > Lemur > Lemur catta. The sequence continues at coordinate 842,352 of NC_059135.1, forward strand.
AATCACCTCCTTCCAGACTCCTGTTAGTGTTGCTGTTGTGCCCTCCTCCCATGGATCATGTTCTTAATGGTACCTAGAATGGTGACTCCTTTTTAGAAGATTTTTAATTTACTTTGCCCAGATGCGTCAGAGGAATCCCTATGTATGGCAGCTATAGCTTTACAAAGTGTGTTTCTTAAATACAACTTCAAAGTCAGGATTATTCCTTGATCCTTGTGTTAGCATGAAAACAAGCATTAATCTCCTTGTACATTTCCATCAGAGCTCTTGGGTGACCCAATACATTGTTAATGAGCAGCAGTATTTTGAAAGGAATCTTTTTTCCAGAGCAATAGGTCTCAACAGTGGGCTTAAAATATTCAGTAAACCATGCTGTCGTCCAGGCTTTCTTCCACGTATAGAGCACAGGCACAGTCGACTTGGCGTCATTCACACGGGCCCTAGGATTCTCAGAATGGTAAATGGGCATTGCCTTTAACTTCAAGTCCCCCAGCTGCGTTGGCCTCTAGCAAGAGTCAGCCTGTCCCTTGGAGCTTTAAGGCCATTGACTTCTCTGTAGCTGTGAAAGTCCTAGATGGCATCTTCTAATAGAAGGCTGTTATGTCTACATCGAAACTATGTTTTTTATGACAGCCACCTTCATCAGTGATCAGCTAGACCTTGCGGTTAACCTGCCACAGCTTCTCCATCAGCACCTACTGCTGCACCTTGTACTTTCATGTTATGGAGACACCTCTTTCCTTAAACCTCATGAGCCAGCCTGTGCTGGCTTCCGACTTTTCTTCTGCAGCTTCCTTATGTCTCTCAGCCTTCATAAAATTGAACAGTTAGAGCCTGGCTCTGGATTAAGCTTTGGCTTAAGGGAGTGTTGTGACTAGTTTGATCTTTTATCCAGACCACTAAAACTTTCCCCATAACAGCAAAAAGGCTATTTTGCTTTCTTATCATTTGTGTGTTCACTGGAGTAGCACTTCTAATTTCCTTCAAGAACTTTTCTTTTGCATTCACAACTTGGCTGACTGTTTGACACAAGAAGCCCAGCTTTCTGCCTGGCTCAGCTTTTATAATAATGTGCTTTCCTCACTAAGTTTAATCATTTCTAGCTTTTGACTTAAAGTGAGAGACATGGGACTCTTCCTTTCACTTGAACACTTAGAGGCCTTTGTAGGGTTATTAATTGGCCTGATTTGGATATTGTGTCTCAGGGAGTGGGGAGGCCCAGGGAGGAGGAGAGAGACAGGGGCGACCCGGCGGCTGGAGCAGTCGGAGCCCACGATCTCCGCAGGCCGAGCTCTCTGACCTGCGTGGCCGCAGCCTTGGCCCCCCCACAGCAGTAGGCCACGGTCACATCAGAGACCACTGAGCTCAGGTCACCATAACAGGTATAATGACGAAAAGTTGAAATATTACAGAAATTACCAAAATTGGCACCATTTTTGTGACACAGAGACACAAAGTAAATACGTACTGTTGGAAAAATGGTGCCAATAGACTTGCTTGACACAGGGTTGTCAAAAACCTTAAACATGTACCAAAAACCCCACATCTGTGGCACGCAATAAAGCCAAGCACAATAAAATGAAGTGTGCTTGTATCTTTGGGCACATATGTGAGGACTTCTAAGCAGTAGGAGGTGCTGGGTCAAAGAATATAGTTTAAATTTCAATATGTAATCAAATACATATGTTCTCTAAAGAGATCATGCCAGTCCCTCGAGCCACACCAGTCTGCCCACACCTTTTCTGCCAGTCATCAAACTTTATTTTTGCCAAACTGACAGAAATGTGAAATCTCATCCTACTTTTCTTTTGCATTTTTTATATAAATTAAATAAATGTTTCCTGCATTGGTATGAAAGGTCTGTTTGTATCTTTGGCCCATTTTTTTTGATGGGTTGGCGTCCAGGAGAAATGGTGTAAACTCAGCCTGCTCCGTGTCCCCAGGAGCTATGGGCGGCCACACCCCTGTTTGTGGTGGAGGAGGAGCTTTCAAGACAGAGGTGAATACCAATGTTGTATTTCTCCCCTAATCTGAATTTACTCATTATACATAAAAGATTTGTAATAAAGCTTTTGAGATTCTTTTTCCCTTTAAGACTCTTATATAAAGTTTACTAATAAGAAAAAAAGTCCTTTGTCAGGTTATAGTTCAGTTTTGGTTTGAAAATATGGTCACTCTGGAGAACTGCTATTCAAATTAAAAGTATAAACCACATATATGATTTAAAATTTTCAAATATCTACCTTAAAAATATAAAAAAAGAAAAGCAAAATTAATTTTAATAATATGTTTAGTTTCACCCAATCTAAAATATTATCATCTTATTCATGTAATCAATATAAAAATTACTGATAAGGTATTTTACGTTGTGTTTTTTTGTACTCAGTCTTCAAAATCTGTTCTGTGTTTCAGATGCACTGCACATCGATGCAGACTAGCTGCATGTGGTCAGCACAGTTTGAGAGAGAGTAGTCTGTCATCTCTGTGGAAATGAACCTAAAAACACTTGTCCCATCTTTTTTTTTTTTTAAGAGAGAGGGTCTCACTCACTCTGTCACCCAGGCTGGAGTGCAGTGTCGTGATCATAGCTCATTGCAGCCTTGAACTCCTGGGCTCACGTGATCCTCCCTGCCTTGCATTGTCCTCTCAAAGTGCTGGGATTACGGGGGTGCCTGGCTGCTCATCCTCTTTTTTTAAAAAAAGTTTTATGGGATATTAATCTGGTACATGTTCTTGAACTAGACTCTAAGTAAATATTATTCCTTACTCAGCTGTACAAATATGAGTTGATTATTTCAGTATTTGTAAATTTAATGTAATAGAGCACTCCATTAAATGTGTTCATTTAGTGGAATTACGTGCCCAGCGACATACCTACTATCGGGCAGGTTCTTTTTAGGTGTTTTCTCCCTTATCTTTTCGACAACTTGAAGAAAAGGCCCCCAAAGTTTATAAATGTGAAATGTAAAAGTTGAGAGCTGAAACGACTAACCAAGGTGGCTCAAATCGTATCAAGCGATTCTTTTTTTAATTTAATTGTTTACTTTTTTTCAAGCAATATTCTGATCACAGATTTCCTGGCAACAGGTTTTGTGTTCTTTATACAGTTTATTCTCATTACACGTGTCTGTAGTGACTTAGCTAAAACATAAGTTACATATTTTTACATTACCTAGAAATACATGAATCTAAGGAAGAGTAACAGTGTCATTGAAGAAAATACTAAGTTACCCTTCCTGTTACTTCCTGAAAAGAAGTGAAACTGACAGAAATAGTTAGTGGAGAAAGAACAAGGGGGTACCCCGGGAGGCCCTGGACTGCGGCTGTTTGTTTCTCTCTCAATCTCAATTTGTGCCACTTTAATTTAGGCCTCCGAGTTGAGTATACATACAGTAATAAATATTATATCTGAGCCAAAGAAAAGAACCTAGTTTTGCTACATTTGTTATTAGAATATGCTACAAGGCCAAGTATAAATAAGCTTAATCTTAAAAAGGGGTTATACTTAGAAAAATATAACACGAGCCACATATATTATGTAATTTAAGATTTTCAGTCGTCAAGAGGGGTAAAAACATTTCTCTGGCCTGACCTGACCACCACTCTCAGTATGGGAGCATGACTGCTCAGTTCGCCCGCCCTTACTGCTGCCTCCTGCAGGACTGTCTTGCTGCTGAGCAGGGGCCCGAGTGCCTCCCAGTCGCCGTCCCACAGCCCTGGAGGTGACCGCTGTCCACGGCTGCTCCTGCCCAGTCGGCATGGCCTCACACCGGCGAGTTCCTGTCACGCAGTCTGCTAAAGCAAGGGGAGGATAGGCAGCATCGACTGTACACCTCCGTTACCCACGTTTGTCCATTGACAGTTAGGTTGTTGAAGTTGTTGGCTATTATTAGCAACACTGTGATGCGTGAAACATTTCTTGTACATGTTTCCTTTTGCTCACATGGGAGAGATCTTTCCTAAAGTGTATATCTAGAATTGAGATTGTTCTCACATGGAATATTTCCATCTTAAGGCTTAGCAGACCTTGTGCTATGGTCGTGGGGAGGAGAAGATGGGTAAATTCATACCTAATGGATACAGTATCTTGTTGATAGGCACATAGATAACTTTGACTCAGACTGCACAAAGGCAAATCATGTAACCAAAATGTTTCTACCCCCGTAATCTTCTGAAATAATAATAATACTAATAAAAAATTAGGCCTTGCGAGTGGTATGAAGTAAGGACGTTGTTTTTCTCTCCTGTAGATCGCCAGTTTTCCCAAAGCCCTTGATTGCATAGTCTGTCTCGCCCTGCTGGTCCACCAGGCCCTGTCTGCTGCAGGTGACATGTGTACCTTGATGTCCATATGGGAACCTCTTTTCTGTCCCTTTGTTTTCTGTGTCTGTCCCTGCACCAGCACCACACTGTCTGAATTACTGGGGCTGTAAAATCTTGATAGTGGGGAGGGCAAGTCCTCCTCCACCTTGGTTTTTGTACTTGTTTATTTTTTGGGTTTTTTTTTTTAGATATTTGAATTTATTATATAGATTTTTTTATGTCAAAATATTACAGGGGTACAAATGTTTTTGGTTACATGAATCACTTTTGTTATGCTTGAGTCAGGGTTGTAAGCATGCCCATCACCTGGATAGTGTTCGCTGTACCTGCTAGGTAGGTTTTTGCCCATCCTCTCCCCCCTCCCTGCTACTTGATTTCCACTGAGTTTTACTTCCCTCTGTGCCACATGTATGCTCATGGTTAGTTCCAATTTCATAGCAAGTACATCTTGTGTTTTTCCATTCCTAAGATACTTTCACTTAGGATAATAGTCTCCAGTTCCATCCAGATTGTTGCAAAAGGCCTTAATTCATCCTTCTTCGTGGCTGAGTAGTGTTCCACAGTATACACACACCACATTTTGTTGACGCCCTCACGAATTGATGGGCACTTGGGTTGATTCCACATCTTTGCAGTTGCACCTTGTCGTCCTCAGTGTTGTCTTGGCTGTTCTTCATCCTTGATCTTGTGTATAAATTTTGTTACATAAATATAATTATGTATGGAAATATTTTAAAAATTGTGTATGTAAATATTGTTTTACAAGTCAATGTTTTACAATCCATAGAAATCTTGTATAAATAAAAATTGCATAAAATCTGGTTTTCAAATTAACATGCACACACCTTTTGAGATTTAAGTTGCATTTACCTTGATTTCTAGTGTGGGGGAGGATCAGTCTTTATGATTGTCCTCCTTTAGATGAACATGGCCTGTCTCCATTTATTTAGGTCATTTCTGTATTTTGACAGGGGTTTTTGTAATATTCTCTATAAATCATATTCTTTTCCTTTTGGATTTCTCAGTTTGTTGCTGGTGTTTTGGAACATGATTATTTTTGTGTGTTGATTTTGTTTCCAGGAAACTTACTGAACTTTGTAATGAGTTTTAATAGTGTGTCCGCAGATTCTCCTGGGCTTTCTACCTGCATGGTTGTGTTGGCTGTGAAGCTGGCAGCTTTGATTCATTTCCAGTCCTTAGACCTTCTTCCGCTGTGCTGTCCTAGCGAGGATCTCGTGTGAGCTGAGATAGATGCAGCGCAGGCGCACCCCGTCTTCCGGGCTCCAGTGTGAATGTCCCACGGCGGGGTTCTGGTGGGCACCCACCATCTAGTTTGGGAACTGTGCTTGTATTCCTAGCTGTTATCAGGAATAGGTTAATTATATCAGATTCTTTATTGGCATCTTTTGAGAGGAGTAAATTATTTTTGCCCTTGGTGTTGATGATATGGTAAGTTACTTTTATTTATTTTTCCAATGTTATACCACCTCATAGGGCTGACATAAACATGACTTTATCATGATATTTATTTTTATATTTCTGAATCGGTTTGCTTTTATGTACCTAGGTAGGAGTCACACATTCCTTTATCCTGTTAGCCTTGTCTGGAATGTATCAAAGTTTCCTAGCTTTGTGTATTGGAGATAGTCTCTTGACTTCCTTACAAAAGCATTTGGGCCTTCCTTTTGCCTTTTTGTTGTGATTTTTGTATATATATGTAGACACACACACACACACACACACGGGGGTTTTTTTGGGGTTTTTTTTTTTTTTTTTTTTTTTTAAGATTGCAGAGGATTGGTTATTCGAACTTTCCATTTCTAACTCAGTTTGGGTAACATTTTTCTAGAAATTGCCCATTTCATCTGTTTTCAAATTTTCAACAATACTTTCTTTAATAGAAGTTTTATATTTTTCCAAGTGTCTTATAGGTGTAGTTTTTGATCCCCCTTTAATTCTTAATATTGCCTTTTTATGCCTTTTCTCTTTTTTCATTGATCATGGTTGCCAGAGATCTACCTGGTCTTTTTAAAGATTTGGCTATAGGTTTTGTTTATCCTTTCTAGTACATGTCTTTTATGTCATTAGTTTCCTTTATTTCCTTCTAGTTTTTTGAAGGTATATTCTTTGTTTTTCTAGTTTCAGCAGTAGATAAATTGGCTTATTAACTTTTACTTTTTCCTCTTAACGAATATACTCTGGCTTCATTCCATGTTTGAATGTATAACTGCTTTATTGCTCAGTTCTAAATATTTTCACATTTCTTCTTTGTCTCATGAGTTATTTAGAAGCAAATTTTAAAATTGAGGTGTGGTCAGAGAATGTTGTTATGATTTTATTCTTTACTATTTATTGAGGTGTGTTTTTGGGTTTTTTTGTTTGTTTGTTTTACTTACCTCTTGGCCAGTTTTTTGAATGTATGATTGGGGAAAAGAGTGTCAATCAATATAGTGGGTTTATTAATTATGTTGTTTGAATCTTCTGTCCTTTTGGTTTTTAAATACCGTCTTACTATCTTGCCCAGGCTGGTCTCGAGTGATCCTCCGAGTAGCTGGGTCACAGGTGTGCACCGCTGTGCCCAGCCGGGTCTCAGCCTGTGTTACCAAGGATCAGTCGCCCCTGTTATTTTTTATTTGTGTTTTTTATTTTTACCTCTGAGACACAGTCCTGCAAAAGTCTCTCCCTTTAGTCTTGATATATATTTATCGACTTCTCCTAATACCCTTCGGTTTTTACTTTACATGTTTTAGCTGTGTTATTAGATATGTGTAATCAGAGTTGATGGAATTTTTTATTCTTGACCTTCTTTGTTCTCACGATTCTTCTCATACAGGCTGTGGTACCTGAAGGTAACACCGCCAGCTGGCTTACATGTGGTTAGCGTTTGCCAGGGGTACTTCTCCATCCCTTTATTTTCAACCTGCATGTCCTTGTGGTTTAGGACTGTTAAGTAGCTTGTAGCTGATTTCATAATTGGCCAGTTCAGTCTCTTAACACTTAGATTACTGAGATATTTGAATTTATTTCTCTTACTGTATTTTGTGTTTTATTTACCTTTTCATTGCTTCTCTTTTATTTCTCATGTCTTCTATTCTGTTTTCTTATTTCCTCTCTTTTCTTTGGTAATTAGTAATACAATATAATGTAACTGGTAAGTAATAATATATATTGTAATGAGTACCTCTGAATATATCACTTAATCTAGGATCTAGAACATTGCCAACAATTTCCATTTGAATGAGAGTTTGGCTTGAAAGTTAAAAACTTTAAATTTTTAGCGTTCATTGTCAACAAGGGCTGAAGTTAATTACCTGTAGCCACTCCTCACACAATGAGGATCCTGGAATATTGTAACTTTAATCTCCCTCCCACCTTACATTATTGCCTCCAAGTGTTTTAATTCTTACATTTTCATTCCCTCCTAATTTTATTGTTGTTATTAGTATAGGGTCAATGCTTGGTTCATTGTATCTAGATTAGTGGTTTCTTTATCAATATTCCTTCTTTCAGGTCTTTTTCAGCAGTGACCTATTGATTGTAGTTGCTTGAGCTCTGTCTGGGTGCATCTGTTTTATTCTCATTGGTCAATGAGATAAAGAATTCTAGGTTGACAGTAATTTCCTTCAGCATAATTTATAGGTGTTAATGCATTATCCTCCGGTATATTGTTGATCGTAAGCAGTCTGCCCTCAGTCCCACGGTGCTTTTCATGGGAACCTTTCTTTTTTCTCTAGTTGCTTTTACGTTCTGCTTTTGTCTTTGGTGCTCTGAGATTTCACTGAAGTAAGTTTTGGTGTGGATGAATTTAAATTATCCTGCTAGCCACTTGTTCTGTCTTTTCGTGGAGAGGAGGGAATGTTGTATCTTTAAATCCCAGAATTTTCTCAGCCATTTTTCCAGTATTTCTTTTGTGCTTTATATTTTCTTTTTTTAGAACTCCTGTGAGACATATGTTGGAATTTCTCATCCTCTAATCCGTGGTTCTTAACCCTCTTTCATTTGTTCTATCTCTTGATTTTTTTATATCTTATATCTTTATAATTTATGCTTTTTAGTCCCAGTCTTACAATTGTGTTATCTGAGGTTCTTGAGTCTGCTCCTATTTCAGCCTTTTTGAACTTTAGACTTTTTAGCCTCTCTGCAGCATGGGTTGATCTGGGGGTATCCTTGTTAGTCCGGTATGAGATTTATTCTTTCCTGAATGGGTTTGCTTTCTGTTTTGTTAATTTCTCAGTTTCAGCTATGGGTTCCTGCACCAATGGCATTGTAGAGATTTGAGCCCAACCCCTTGTAGAGTATCAGTCCATTGTCAAGAGATGCTCCTACCTCCTACCTCCCAGCTCGGGGCAGTCAGGGAAAGCATCCTGTAGTCTCGCTATGCTAGTGGGCTTTTCTTTGTTGGGGTTCTTGTTTTGTGGCGGGGGATACCTACCTTCTGTTCGGGGTATAGCCCTTTTGGGGATCATGACTTTGTAGGGTTGGAGAATGTCTCTATTCTAACCTTTTACGTTGAGCAGGCCTGAACTACTACTCTCTGTCCCCTCAAGGGCTGAAAACCTAAATGTCACAGACTGCTGTTCCACTTGGGAGGCAGGCAGCCCTGGAGCCCACACGCTGTCTGGTCACGGAAGTCCTAAAGTTCGCTGGAAAGAACAGCTGGTCATGATTGTCAGCACAGAGACACTGTGGGATGGTTTGCAGCACAAATTTAACATTCGATTTTACAATATTTTTTGCTAATTGTATGTTTTTTAACCAGCTCTGTAAGGTCTCCAGTGCACTAGGTACTGTGCCAACTTCGTAACTGTGTTGACTTCCTAGTGTCACCGGGAGGTCCTTGACAGTGGCCTGTTGGGGTACTGAATCCCCAGCCCTCCTCTCCTCATCTTCCTCTCAGTGCTGAACCCTGGCAAACAAAACAGCAGAAAACGCGGTTCTGGTTGCGGGTTGGTCGATTCCCGTGGGAAGACTTACCTGCAAACACAGGGAGACACAGAGGGCTCTGAAGAGTTTCCCTCGTGCCTAAAGAGGCTCTTCCAAGTCTCAGGAGGTCCCACCTGCCCACTTACCGTCCTGGTGACTTAGAGCGCTGCTTTGACGGCAAGGGCCTTGGTTCTCTGCTTCAGGCAGCAGGTTTTCTCTGCCTTCTGTGGGATGTCCCGGAGGCTGGGGGCCTCCCCGACCTTGCGTGCACACGGGCCTGCTGGCCGCCCCGCCTGCCTGTCCAGGACATCGCACTGCCCTGTCCTCAGTGAGGGGCCGGCAGGAGCGGCTGTGCCCTTCAGGCCTGTCACCCCTCCTCCAGTTGGTGAGGACCTTCTCGCTGTTGCCTGCAAACAACCAAGTCTGGCCGCTTGCTTTTGTCCAGTGCGCGACCCTAACGCACGTCCTCGCGCTGAACGGCCACGGTGGGCCTCTGTCTCTCGGCTCGGTGTCACCTCTCCGCTCGGTGTCGCCGGGGGAGCGCACCCCATCCCCGTCCGGCCCCGCTGCCCCCTCTCCGAGCAGCAGCAGCCGACACCGCCGGTCGCCTCCTGCCTGGGCCCGGGACGCCTCCAGCCGCGCAGTGCGGGGCCCTTCGGGGTTTCGTTCTGCTCTGCCTGGCGGGGCGGCACCTGGGCCGGCGACACCTGGGCGGGCGACACCTGCGCTGGCCAGGCTGTCACCGCCGGCTCGCGCCGTCACGGCGGGGGCGGGCGCGGGCGACTTCCCGCCCCCGCGAGCGGAGCCCGAGCGGGCCGGGGCGGGGCGGTGACGTGTCCCGGCGGGATTGGAGCCGCCGCCCTATATAGGCCGGGCGGCCGCCGGCGCCTCCTCCCTCCGCTCGGCCGCTCCGTCTCCTCCCGCGCGGCGGCCGCGAGTGAGCGCGGGACGGGGCGGGACGGCGCGGGGCGGCGCGGGGCGGCGGGTGGGCTGCGGGCGGGGGCGACCCTCGTCCCGGCGCCGGCGGGCGGCCCGGCCGTGCGGTCCCCGAGGGGGAGGGGACGGCTACGTGTCACCACTGCGCATGGGCCGCGCCGGCCCCAGAAGTGGAGAAACTTTCTCGAGTCCCGCGTCCGAGCGCCGCTTCCCGCCGGGCGGGGCGGGGGCGCCCGGGCCTCGCGGTCCGCGGCCGTCGCGGTGGGGGAGGGGCGGCCGACCCGAGCCGGGCCGGGGGCGTCGGCGGGCCCGCCCCTCCCCCAGGGCGCCCCTCCCCCGCTCGGACGCGCCGACCGCGGGGCGGGGCTGGGGGCCGCGTCCTGGGCGGGCGGGCCGGGGTCTTCGCCCCCGCGGCGCGGGCCGGGCGGGCGCCACGCGGCACCGCCACGTCCACCTGCCCCGGCTCGGCGGGGCCGCGGGAGGGCCGGGCCGCGGGAACCCGCATTACGGAAAATACCGGCTCCGGCTTCGGTGCACGGCCAGGCCGAGCGGCCCTGTCCCTTTAAGCCGGTCCCGCCCGCGGCCGTGCGGGGGAGGGGAGGCCTGCTGAGGTGGCATCTGGCCGTGCGGGACGTCCGGCTCCGGGCTGGGCGCAGGCCGCGGGCACGGCGGGGTCCTGGTTTATGTTCTCAAGTTTGGTTTGTGATCTTGAGCAACTTGGAAAAAGTCCCTTGCGAGGCTTCCCTGGGGGTAAAAGCAAGCGATTTTAATTTTGGGGAGGCGAAGTCCTGCTGCCAGCTGGAGGCTTTGACACCCCGGCCCGGCTCCGCCCGGCAGGGGACGCACTCGGGGTCCCAGGAGCTGGGGCTGAAGTTCACCGACGCGTCTGTCGGGCTCCGTGCCCCTTGCATGGGTGGCTGGCAGACGTGCCGCGAGGGAATCCACTTAAACGCTGTCTTGCTTAGAAGCAGGAAAGTAGAATCTTTTACTTAAAGCCTTTTGTGTTGCTGCCTGTTTGTTAGCGGGTTTCAAACGCAGGGCACAGCTGTCATGACTTCCGTCTCTTGCGGGGACCGGGGTGCTCCAGCCTCTTGGGGTGGAAGAGGGTCTGGGCTTCTACCTTGTCCCTTTACTTTTAGTTCTAGTTCGGTTTCCTGCAGAATTATATTTTGAGATGTGACTGTTTTGCTGTGGACGTTTACACTCTGGGAAACAAAATTTAAAGTTCAGGTTTAGAGTAGCTTGAGGTTTGCATTGGGTGGACCTGAATGGTGATTGATCCGAGTTTCCCGTGGGGAACGTGGTTGAGGGCAACCAGAAATGTTGAAGGGACTGGGGGCCGCATGGGGGGAGCTGAGGGAGTCAGGAGGAAGGACTGCACCTGCCCCAGGAGTGTTGTAGGAGAGGAGTCATGTTCTCTGTGGCCAGAAGGGGAGAAGAAGTTGGAGATTTCATCATAGCTGAAGGCAGAAGGTTCGTAGCCGTGCAGAGGGGGACCCAGGCTCACTCAGAAGGCCACAAATTTCCTGTCCCTGCTGGTCTCCAAAAACTGAATTAGAGTAATGTCTAAGGTCTCTTTCAGTCCTGACTTGAGCAATATTATTGGAGCCAGATTCCAAGAAACCACATGTGTGGCCTCTGTTCTTTGATAACTGGGCCTGCCTGGGGTCCCCAGGGAACTTGGGACAGCGTCGGGAGGAGCCGGGTGGGGAGCACACCGCCCTGACCGCTGCTGCGTGGCCGTGGACGGCGCCAGAAGGAGCAGGATGGGACCTTGTGGGTGTCGTCTGTGAAGGCAGCGCTCGGGGCCTGGGCAGGAGCTTTGGGGGACGGCTTCGTAGGTGCTGCCTTGTTAGGCCACAGGCAGGTGGATGGCTGGGCCGGGCATCACTGGCTTGGGGTCACAGAAAGAGGGGTGAGTCTAGCCTTTTGTAATACCCACCCTAGAGTCTCAGGTGGGAGTTAGGTCTGAGTTTACACATGGGTCATCAAGTATGTGTTTAAAATAGATTTCTTTAAAAACAGGTTTTGAGTTGTTTAGAAGAAAAGCTGTCTTGCTTGATACACCAAAACCCTGGATGTTAAATGTGTCTGGTTGTGATCCATGTGCAATCTGGAGGCCAGGGACCCAGTATATCCTGTCAGACCAGTCTGGAGGTCCACTGTGCGCATGTGGGGCGCTTGGGGGGCTGCTCCCTGGGAGCAGGTGCATTTTTGCTGAGGCTTCTTTCAGCACGAGGGCTGGTCGGACTTGACTTCTGAAAGGTTAATGGGTGTCCCAGGAGACTGGCACTCAGCTCAGAGTGGGGATCGGCCTGTCACGGCTCTGCGCTGCAGTTAGTGGGAGCTGCCGTGGGCAGTGACTGCATTTCCCAGGCTTGTGGCGTGGCTGTCACTGGGCACTGACAGTTTGCCCCGTCCTGGCAAGCAGGGCGACTGGTCAGTGGGAGGGCAGGACAGAGGCATGGGTGTGGTTGAGCTCGCGTGCATGAACGTGGCTTGATGCTGGAGTGTGTGTCTGGGTTTCAGAAAGGACAGTGGAGCTGGGACCACCTCAGGTGGGAGGTGGAGCCAAGCCGGGAGGGCAGGCAGCCCAGAGTGGGGGTGCCGAGGGGGGGAAGGGGGTACAAGGATGCAGAGGCAAGCGCCTGTGGGGGCGTCTCAGCCTGGGGCACCCCATCTTGCCCCAGACTGGCCAGATACTTAGAATCTCAAGGAGCATTTGCCAACTTGGGATTGTACTACCGTGACACTTTGATTTAACAGAGACGTTTTCTTAAATATTTCGGATCAGTTTGTCCCACCTTGCCCCCTTCAGTTTTGGGGTACATCTCTGTGTCTGGGGCCCCAGAGTGGCTCTGGCCTCTGGCTTGGAGCAGTTTTCCTACGTGACTCAGCTCTGTATTTAGAGTTTTTAAAAAGTCTTGATCAGGTTTGTAATCCTGAACTGCCACTGGTCCATGTTCTCTGCTGGGAGGGTGAGACCCTTGCAATGTGCTGCACCCCCCACTGCCGTGAACTACCCTCTCAACTCCTGACCTCGTGTCTTTCGGGCAAGGTTGCTGGGTGTGAGTCTCCAGTGAGGAGGACATTCCTGTTGCTGTTACTGCTTCTCCCACGTTAGACTCCAGCCTCACCCCGTCAGAAAGTCCACCTTTTCGCAGTCTAAGAGCACTTGTGGCTGCGTACAGTGGCAGGTAGCCTGCCAGTGGCCTCACCTCTCTAGAAGTCCCCCGAGGCAGAAATGACTCACACCCACTTACTCTGCAGAGTAGCTCTTGGTCCTCCCCAGCCAGCCTTTGAAGGTTCCTTCCAATCCTGCGATTTTATGACCTGGTTTCTAAATCCCCAGTGGATTAGAAGGAACCGAAGGACTTTCACAGGATGACAGCAAGACGAACAGCGTAACCTTAAAATTACAGAGCGCTCTTAAAGATAGCAGCTCCTGGTCGCCCCGAGAAGCTCAAGAACCCCAGAGCCCGGCTTCACAGCCCGTCCTCTGGCCCAGCAGCCCAGAGGGTACATGGGGTACAGGGGAGGTGTACCGCATGTACTCTCAGCCATGCAAGAAAGAGAACACCATCAATTTGGGGAGGATTTTACATCAAATGATTAAATTTAAAGGGTTTGGCACTCAAGGGATCACCTCCTCAGGTCCCTGAACAAGTTGTCCTCTGAAAGTTGTAGCTGGTTCAGGCTTATTGTGATGTGTTTTAAGAGCAGAGATTCCTCCTCCCCTCCCCAAGAAACTTTCCCGAGTATTTGTGCTGTTGGGAGGTAAAAAGACCTGGGTTGTGAAATGTAGATGAGTAACTTTGCTCTGGTTTCCCCTCCCCCGGCCCTTCCTTTCCCACCACAGCAAAAGCTGGCGGCTGACAGGCGGCCCCAGGACCAGGACGGACTTTCTGGCTACTGACCATTTTGCTGGTGAGTGTCCCTGCCGTCCCTGGGCTATGTGGGGCCTGGGAGCGCGAGGGTGTGTCCCTGGTCTCCATGTTGCGTCCCATGTTCCTCGTGGCTCTCAGGGATGTCCCTGTGGCCTCCCGTGAGCAGTTGTAGACCTGCGCCCCTCGGTCGTCATCCATGTCCCCTCTGTTGTAATCTTTTTTTTTAAATGTGAATTATGTTTATTCAGGATTATCTGAATTTGGGTCTTGCTTCTCTTTAAGAATTTTCTCGAACTTGAGAAGAGGCCTTATTATGTCACAAAATTACATAAAAACCCACTTTTTATTACATTACTTGGCCCTCTGGCATTCTTTGTCCAGGTGGTGCCAGTAGGTGCGTGGCTGTGTGTGGGAGCTGGCAGTGTGGACTGTGGACTGTGTGGGAGCTGGCAGTGTGGACTGTGGACTGTGTGGGAGCTGGCAGTGTGGACTGTGGGAGTTGGCAGTGTGGACTGTGTGGGAGCTGGCAGTGTGGACTGTGGACTGTGTGTGGGAGCTGGCAGTGTGGACTGTGGCTGTGTGTGGGAGCTGGCAGTGTGGACTGTGTGTGGGAGCTGGCGGTGTGGAATGTGTGGGAGCTGGCGGTGTGGACTGTGTGTGGGAGCTGGCGGTGTGGACTGTGGACTGTGTGGGAGCTGGCGGTGTGGAATGTGTGGGAGCTGGCGGTGTGGACTGTGGACTGTGTGGGAGCTGGCGGTGTGGACTGTGTGTGGGAGCTGGCAGTGTGGACTGTGGGAGCTGGCAGTGTGCAATGTGTGGGAGCTGGCGGTGTGGAATGTGTGGGAGCTGGCGGTGTGGAATGTGTGGGAGCTGGCGGTGTGGACTGTGGCTGTGTGTGGGAGCTGGCGGTGTGGACTGTGGCTGTGTGTGGGAGCTGGCGGTGTGGACCGTGTGTAGGAGCTGGCGGTGTGGACTGTGGCTGTGTGTGGGAGCTGGCGGTGTGGACTGTGTGTGGGAGCTGGCGGTGTGGACTGTGGCTGTGTGTGGGAGCTGGCGGTGTGGACTGTGTGGGAGCTGGCGGTGTGGACTGTGGCTGTGTGTGGGAGCTGGCGGTGTGGACTGTGTGGGAGCTGGCGGTGTGGACTGTGGCTGTGTGTGGGAGCTGGCGGTGTGGACTGTGGCTGTGTGTGGGAGCTGGCGGTGTGAACTGTGGTTGTGTGTGGGAGCTGGCGGTGTGGACTGTGTGGGAGCTGGCGGTGTGGACTGTGGTTGTGTGTGGGAGCTGGCGGTGTGGACTGCCTGCTGCAGCTGGGGAGCAAGAGGCAGAGGCAGCCGACACTGCTACCCCAGAGTGCTGAGTGCGTGCATTTCCCACACCGTGGGACTCTGTGTCCCTGGGTCGGTTCCCTGCTGTGAGTCCCTCCCACACCTGGGAGACGGTCGGGAGAGGACGGCCGGTCAGCCCATGTCCGGGGCAGTGGGCAGGTCCGCGTGGCCTGCCAGGTGTCACAGCCGAGCGCTGTGAGGCTGCTTCTCCCTGGCACCCACACCTGCCTCCTGGTCAAGTCGGGATTGGGAGGTGGCTCCCTTTGGAGCCCAGGTGAGCCCCGTGTGGAGGCGGGTTGGCTTTTTTGCAGCTGTCACGCTGCATGTTGTAGGCATCAAGGGGCATGCGGTGGACGCGTGAACAAGGCTGAGACAGCTGCTAGGAGGGGTCCTGGTGCTCACCTGTGCCCGGGGCCGGCTCCAGGGTTGCCCACCCGGGGTGGTGCTGCGTCAGTGCCACCGGGGACACGGGGGTGCAGAGCGTGTCTCCCGAGCATCCTGGCTGCCGTCACGTAGCCGCAGGTGAGCTCGAGGAGGCGCTTCCCTGCCTGCGTGACCACGGGCAGCTTCCCGGGGACAGTTAGCCCTTCTGGGACCGTCCTGCACTGGCATTTGGTTTTCCTTTTCATCACGTGGTGACAGTTTGGGTGTCAGCCTACATCAGCGGTTGAAAGGAGAGTAAAAATGTATAGTTTGCTGGTAAAACTTAATCTGTAGATAATTAAGAGTTGTACTTTGACGATGCTTTGACTTCTTGTTGTCTCGACTTGTTCTCTTGCTCCAGTGGCTTACCCGGTTGTGTGTGGGCGTGAGACCAACCATGAGCTCCGTTGCAGTTTTGACCCAAGAGAGTTTTGCCGAACATCGAAGTGGGCTGGTTCCGCAACAGATCAAAGGTGATGGTTCCCTTCTGTGCTCTTCTCGTTGCCTCCTGGGGCACCACTCCCCCCACGCTCTTGCCCCGTCTCACACCTTTTCTAGAAGCACCTTTCGGCCCTGTAGTCGGGGGACAGGGCTGGGGCCCCTCACTGCTGGGTGTGCGGATGGGATCGGCCAGGCATGCAGCGTGAATTGGGCACAGTGACATTTACAGTGCGGACAGGTGTCTGGAAAGGTGGTGAGTTTGACTGTTGGTGGTTAATGTGATCCTTTTCAAAACTGCTGTTTCCTAATTGTGGTGAAGGGAAGTGTGGGCCGTGCAGTGTCCCAGGGCACCGGCGCCCTCCCTGAGGGGGAGGCTACGCCCTTCTGAGCTCTGGGGGCAGCCGCGGTGCCACCGGGGCTGCGCGGTAGGGACAGCGCCAGCCACGTGTGGGATTCAGTGTTCTGGTCCCTGCGTTACGTAAAAGGGAACAGGTGAAATTAAGTTTGATGTATTTTACTTAATTCCAATATAAAACATTGTCCTTTTAACATCTCTTTAATGTAAAAAAAATCAAAACATTGATTTCATGTTCTTTTTTTCTTTGAAATCTGGTGTATATTTACAACTGCAGATAATTTCCATTTGAATGCTAATCCTTGATCTGTATTTAGATTTCATAAAAATTTCACTTGAAAGAGTAGATTGTTCTATTTCAGGTTGTTGCAGACATACTTAAAAGTTTTCCAGTAACTGAGTATCTGTTGTTAGATTAAAATTAAGTAAAATTTAAAATTTACGTCCTCAGTCGCACCCGCCGTGCTTCACAGCCGCGTTTCTGGCAGCTGCTTGTTTGGCTGTGGAGCCCTCGGCGCCGCTGCGGCCGCTTTGTCCTGGGTGCGGGGCCCGGACCCTTCCGGCCAACCCAGCAGGCCGTGCGGGCTGTGCTGCTCGCTTGCTCAGAGGGGGAGGCTGGCGCCGGCGGGGTCGTGGCCGTGCGACCAGGACGCGGTGGGGCTCCACAGCCTTCTCCACCGGGCATGGCTGTTGCCAGATGCCACACAGCCCTGGGGACTGGTGGCTGTCTAGCAGTCACGTCCTTGCTTTCATGGAGATCTCGGTTCTGGGACAGAAACATGTCCAATTGGGGCACTGTGGAAGATGGCAATGATTAATAATCAGGGAGCCCGATCCCCAACAAGTCTTGCTGCTCCCTGCCTTGGGCTGGGGGAGAGCGGAGCCTGCAGCCCCCGCGGGAGCCGTGCGCAGCGTTGTGCGCGGCGGTGGAGGCCCAGCCGGAGTTTGCCTCCACAGTGGTTCTCACGGGCGCCGCTGTCTTGTTTCACAAATGGAAGGGCCTGCTCTATGCCTGTCACTATCGTAGTTGTGACTTTTTCCTATGACATTAGAAGACTCCTGAGGACTTAAGAATTGCTCCGGCAGGCGCCTTTGCGGGAGGGTGGGAGGGTCCCTGACCGCCTGCAGTCACACCTTCAGAGGGTGCCGGGCCTGGTCCCCAGGCCCTCCCTGTTGCTGTGAATGAGGAGGGTTGGGATGAGGGGCCGTGGGTGGGGGGTCCATGGGGCAGTTGGTATCCTGCAAGTGTTTCTTCAGACAGCACTGAAAGTGGTGTGTGTCCTCTTACGCACGTCGGCTGGCCCAGTTGCTACTTTAAATTCAGAAGAGGAGAGCGACCCTCCAACCTACAAAGATGCCTTCCCCCCACTTCCCGAGAAAGCAGCGTGCCTGGAAGGTGCCCAGGAACCTGCCGGAGCCTGGAGTAGCAAGATCCGGCCCATCAAGGCTTCTGTCATCACTCAGGTAGAAATGCCACCCTTTTCAGCCTGTCCCTCCAGTGGGATCTGATGGAAGGGTGCTGGCACATGCAAAGTGAGAATTCGTCAGGTTGCTGAAGGGATGAGGCCTTCACATTTGGTCTCCCCCAGGCTTTTGTGGGGGCAGAGCTTCAGCCGTGCGTGCCGTGCACCTGAGGGCTGGCCACGGCTGGTTCTGGGCAGCCTTTGCCAGAGCCGTGGGTCCCGTTTGCTGTTCCCCTCTCTGCTGTCCATTCCCTGTTCCCACTGCTGAGGTTGCTCCTTCCGTGTCAGCAAATCTGTTAAGAACTGGTGTGTCTCTGCCCTTCATCCCACTTGCTTAAAGCAGTTAACCAGCTTCTTGTTTTTCTTTGACTTCCTTCGTGCTTCTCTCTGCTACCTGAATTTGAGAGGTTGGCAGACTTCAGAGCCCCTGTGTGATTGAAGCCATGTGCCCGCAGGTCTTCTCCCGCCAGCTCTGGACTCATAACCAGCCGCACCCTGTCCTTCCATTCTAACCTTTTACCGTGTTGACGGTTTTGTTAGATGTGGCACTGTCTGCTTGGTGGTTCAGGCCCCAGACCAGGGTAGCGGATCTCCTTCCACCCTGCCCGTCCTCCATCCATTCGGTGCAAAGCCGCTGGAGGACCCTGAGCCACGGGCAGAAAGTGTCCTGCTTAAAACCCTTCACTGACTTCCACCACTGGGGGGTCCCCTGGGGTGCTGGGCAGAGCCCACTCCCACCTGCTGCCTCCTTGCCTTTCCTGCCTGCAAACCCGGGCTCTTCCCCTCGACTTGCTGGCATCTGCCCGCACACCCTGGTCACAGGGTCTCTCCTGCTGCTCTCCAGCCCTGCTCTGCGTCGTGGGTGTGGCTCTTCCCACCAGAATGGCAGCCTCCTGCCGAAGGCGCTTTCTCTTGCCCTTTACCTGCTTTGTCCCAGGGCTTGGCTCAGTGCCTGGGTGAGGTGGGGGCTGCTTAGTGAGGGCAGGGTCCCACTGACCTTCCTTCTGTTCTTTGATCTCTTAACTGTGTCTGTTTTGATCCGGAGCAGGTGTTCCACGTGCCCCTGGAGGAGAGAAGATACAAGGACATGAACCAGTTTGGAGAAGGTGAACAAGCGAAGATTTGCCTTGAGATCATGCAGAGAACCGGTGCTCACCTGGAGCTGTCGCTGGCCAAAGACCAGGGCCTTTCCATCATGGTCTCAGGGAAGCTGGACGCCGTCATGAAGGCCCGGAAGGACATTGTCGCCAGACTGCAGACACAGGTGGGCGTCCCCAGTCCTCCCTCTCCTGAGTGACAGCACTGGTGCCATGTCCCCAGTTCTTGACGTGGGGTAGAACTTCACGGGATTCTTCCTATCAGTGGGACAGCAACATGCAGAGCCACCTGGTATTTTTAGGGGAAAAACCACTAAATTAATAATAGAACTGGGACACCTACTGTTTTTGCTATCTGAGTGAATGAACTGAAAATTTTCTTTTGTTCTGGAGACGCTCTCGCCTTGTTGCCCAGGCTGGTACCACACTCCTGGCCTCAAGCAGCCCTCCCGCCTCCGTCTTGCGCGTGGCTGGGGCTAGAGGCCAGGCTGCACTGGAAGTGAGTCTTGTCCCAGAGATTGAGATGCGTGGCAGAGCTGGGCTTGTTGGGTGGCGTTCCTAACGCTTTGCTGGGGCATTTGTGAAATACACGTTTCTAGGCCTCAAACTTAGCGTATGATAAATTAAAGTTTTGTTTTAAACCAGTTCCCTAGTCCTTGGCAGTCTGATGCCAGTACGTGGACGTTGAGAGCCATCGTGGTAAATAAGGGAGTCCATGATGGGTTTCTCCCTAAGTGGCAGCACTTAAACACCAAGAAAAATAGAGAATTTTATTAAACTGTGGTGTGACACTTCATGCTAGGTGGATTTATTTAGAACCGGGAGTTCCTCCTCTGCGGCTGAGTCTCTGCAGGCTGCAGTGGGCGCTCGCCCTGGTGGTAGGTGGATGGGAACCTGCCTAGAGGGGCTCCTGGTGCAGGACCCTGGGGTGCAGCGGGGGGTGGGGACGGCGGGTGCTGGTGCACCCTGACAGCGACTCAGCCACGTGGCACATCAGGATGATGGTCCCAAGCCCCTGCTGGTTTCATGGAATTAAATCGTTGTCATGAAGGTTAAAATGGTGCTTGTAACTGTTTCCTGTTGTGGCTGGTGTCTGCTCGCCAGGGGACATTGGGGCGCATCTGTGCGTGGGTGCGGCGGGGGCAGGGACGCAGCACGGGCTGTGCGGGCCACTGGAAGGCCTTTGTCTCTGGCCCACGTTCTAATTTTAAAGCAAATCTCATGCGCGTTATTTACCTATAAATACTGCAGTGTGGCCTCTCTTTATGTAGGTGTGTCTGTAACCATTGTGCCATTAGCTCACTGCAAGTGATGATGGTTTGTTAGTATCATATACATTTTTGACCCAGTCTGTGTTTAGACTTTTCCTATTTTCTCTAACTTGTCGTTTTCAGTTGTCTGTTCAAATCAGTGTCCAGACAAAGTCTCCACATTGCATTCGATTGTACAGTCTCAAGTCCATCGTTCTCTGATGGGACCCTGCCCCCCTTTTTAATGCCACTGATTTATTGGGGAAAGTGGGTGTTTGATTTCTTGTGCTGTTTCT
The DNA here is from genome assembly GCF_020740605.2 of Lemur catta. Classification (NCBI taxonomy): domain Eukaryota; kingdom Metazoa; phylum Chordata; class Mammalia; order Primates; family Lemuridae; genus Lemur; species Lemur catta. The sequence goes on from NC_059135.1 coordinate 863,072, forward strand.
GGTGAACTGGTGTTAGGTCTCGAGGGGCTCGGTTACGTCCAGGTTCAGCTTGTTTGGCAAGAACTTCGAAGGTGGCGCTGTGTGTGTGGTGTAGCTGCTCCTCCTGCGTGCGCTGGTCTGAGGTCGGTCGGTAGTAAAGTGTCTTTAGCTCACCTGTCCTTTAAGTTCCCGTCAGTGTTTTGCTTAATAGTTTCGTCATCCATTGGGGATCCTGGCCTGCATTCAGGAAGGGCTGCAAACATGGTTTTCTGCTTCTATCCCTGCTCATACATGAGTTGATATTTCTGTAAAGAACTTTGCTTCATCCACAGTCGAGTGGGAAGTACTGGCTGAATAATTGATCCTTTCCCGCTTACCAATTTTTAAACTGAATCGGCAGTCTGGCATCGTCAGTGTGGATCGGCGAGTCTTTGTGGTGTCATTATGAACTCGGGAATTCTTGACGTGTCTGTCACAGTCGTCCTTGATGCTGAAGTGGCCACATCTTCAGCCAGAGGGGCCTGCGGGTTTGTTCCCTGTGTCACAGCGTCACAGCCCATGAGGCTCTATCACTGTAGTTTCCAACATGGAAAGACGACAGGGCTAATTTTATGTATTTCCTTCCATAGACCTTGACTCAGCTGTATCTCCGCGAGCTCTGGACCCTTTGAGTAGGAAGCTGCAGTCAGAGACTCCACTCTAGACACCAGGTGCCCGTTACGACTGGGCTGGCAGAGCTCCTGGTCCTCCTCGGAGGACAGAGCTGGGAAAGTGGAGCTTTCTTTTAACAAAAGAAAACCATGAGTTTAATATTTTTCTAACTAAGATAAAATATGGTAGAGTTTTACAATCACTCGAACTAATTCTTTTTTCTGGGTTGTCCTGTCGTCTTGCTACATAGTTTGGTGCATTTGTTTCCCTTTATTTTCAGTTTTTAGCAGTTATTTCAACATTTACGTGTTTGCAAGTCAAAGCTCTATAATAAGGTCTGTTCAGAGACATCTCCCCAGCCTGTCATCTTCACCCTGTTCCTCCCTCCTCTCCTGGGTGACCGTTCCTGCTCCCTGGCTTGTACCTCGTTGCTTGTGTTTGAGAACAGAAGTGAAACACAGCTTGCCAAAGCCCGTTCCACACCTTGCGTTTCTCCTTACTGTTTTTGGAGCTGTCGACTGTCAGTAAATAGTGATTTTCCTCATTGCTTTTGCAGCCACGTGGTGCTCTGTGGGGGCACCATGATTTATGCGGCGCTCATGAATGGGTGTCTGGGTGCTTTCCAGGCTCTGGGTGTCATGCATTGTGTCACAGTAAAAGCCATGTGCCTGTGCTGTTCCTGTTGGGCCCAGTGCATCTTGCGGTAGATTCCTGGAACTGAGACGCTGGGTCCGAGGGTGACTGCAGGTGTGACTCGGCCATCGGCAGCTGACTCCCGTCCTTGGCAGTTGTGTGTTTGCTCTTCCGTCGGCAGCGTCAGGGAGCCAGGCTCGTCAACTGCTTGGGGTTTTGCCAGTCTACGAGGTAGCTGAATATGCTTTTAACTTGCATTTTTTCTGTGAAATGTCTGTTCTTTCGCCCATTTTTCCATCCAATTGTTCATCTTGCTCAGTTTTCAGTAGCTCAATATCCCAGGGCTTTCTAAACCCCTCCATCAGTGATGAAAGTTAAAAGTAATGTTCTCCAGTTTGTCATTTCTTTTTATCTTGATGTGTTTTGCTATGTGAAAGTTTTATTTTCACATAGTAAGATTTATTAGTCTTTTATTATTTTGAGTCATTGTCAAGGAGGGTTTTTTTTACTTCTCAGTCATAAGAAAGTGTATCCTTGTTTCTGCTGGTGCCTGTGAGGGTGGTCTTGGTTTCAGTTCCTGGTGTTTGGACTGCGTGGCGAGTGGGGCGAGGCCCGACCCGGTTCCACCGTCTTCCGTGTGGCTCTCGGTTGTCAGCACCGTTTGCAAGAGACCGTCTGCCCCAGTGGTCCGAGTGCTGCTTCTGTTGCGTCCTGCATGTTCCTGCTGACTTAGGTCTGTTTGTGGGTTTGCGGCTCTGCCCTGTCGGCCTGCCTTGCGCGGGAGACCTCCCCGTTTCGACGGCGGTGCTTGTGTTTTGTGTGTGGTGCTGTTCCCTTCACGGGCGTCTTATCTGTTCTTGTTTGCTCTGTCGTGCAACTTTTATAATTAACTTTTTATTCAAAATTGCATTAGTCTTTTCAAATTAATCTTGATCATTGACGTCTTTATAATTTAAACCTTTTAGATCTTTTAAGGTGTGTCTTCTAATTTTTTTTTTATTTTTGAGACAGAGGCTTGTGAACTCCTGGGCTCAAGTGATCCTCCTGCCTCAGCCCGCTGAGTAGCTGGGACTACAGGTGCTCCCACTGTGCCCAGCGTGAAATGCTGTGTTTTCCTTACATTTTCTAACTGGTTGTTGTTGGCACAAGTTAAGGCTGTTGACTTCTGGGTTCTAAGCCTCCTGTTACAAGGAGGGTTCAGTGAAGTGGCACTTTTCCCAGGGTTTCTGGGTCCTGTGCTTCTTGCTGTCCGTTTGTGGCTATTTCATTTTCTGTTACCTCCTTTTGTGGGGATGTGTCCAGTGGGTGTCGGGCAGTGGTGCAGGGACACTGGGCCTCATGCCTGCTCGGCGTCGAGGGCAGGTGGCCGCCTGCGCAGCGTCTGGGCTCTCGCTGTTCTGGCAGACGGGTCGGGGCTGGCGGGTGACAACAGGCAAGGGTGGCGTCCCAGCCAGAGAGGATGTCGCGGAAAAGCGTGTTCTTTGAGAACCTATAAATATTTTGGGGGGGTTTTTTTGGTTCTCTTCCTGCTGTAGGCCTCAGCAACTGTTGCCATTCCCAAAGAACACCATCGCTTTGTTATCGGCAAAAACGGAGAGAAACTTCAAGATTTGGAGCTAAAAACTGCAACCAAAATCCAGATCCCACGGCCAGATGACCCCAGCAATCAGATCAAGATCACTGGCACCAAAGAGGGCATTGAGAAAGCTCGCCATGAAGTCCTGCTCATCTCCGCCGAGCAGGTGGGAACTCGGGAACACCTGTGTCCTGCCCGCCTGCGGCCGGGGGCTCACCTGTGGCCCTGGAAAGCCGTGTGCCCCCAGCTGTCCGCAGAGGCCTGGGTCATCCGTCCGTCCTTTCCTTTCCAGGACAAACGTGCTGTGGAGAGGCTGGAAGTGGAGAAAGCTTTCCACCCGTTCATCGCGGGGCCCTACAATAGGCTTGTTGGCGAGATCATGCAGGAGACCGGGACGCGCATCAACATCCCCCCGCCGAGCGTGAACCGGACCGAGATCGTCTTCACGGGCGAGAAGGAGCAGCTGGCCCAGGCTGTGGCTCGCATCAGGAAGATCTACGAGGAAAAGGTGTGCGGGTCCTCACGGCGCAGACAGGGACTAGGGTTCGGGTCTGGAGACTTGCGAAGGCCCAGCTTTGCCCCGTCGCCTTTTACCCTGGAGCAGGGAGCTGATTATCTCTGCACTGGGGTGTCCAGCAGAGACTGGCGCCCAGGCCTCCCTCAGCAGGTGGTGTCCTACTCTCCTGTCTGCGTGGCGTCCCTGCCCGCGGCCTCGGGCTGTGTTGGCAGGTTGCCAGCGGGGCTGCCCCAGGGCAGGGTGTACAGCACAGAGTTGTCCGCTTCCTTGATTAAACTGTTGGCTCAACTCAGCGGACTTTGTGGTCTGAAACTTATTCCTTAATTTGGGGTAAAGACGTGGTGTTTTCAAGTGTTCCGGGTGGAGTTAGCAGTTTCGGGTGCCCACGCTGAGGGGAAAGTCAGGATTGCGTGGTTGTGGCCTTCGCTTGTCGGGGACCAGCATGTGCAGTCTGGGCCCCCTGGCCATTTCCTGCTCTCTCGGCAGTGATGTTGCCACCCACCCCCCTCCACTCCTGTCCCTCTGTCCACCCTCACGCTCCTCTCACGTAGAAAAAGAAGACCACGACTATCGCAGTGGAGGTGAAGAAGTCGCAGCACAAGTACGTCATCGGGCCCAAGGGCAACTCCCTGCAGGAGATCCTGGAGAGAACTGGAGTTTCTGTCGAGATCCCGCCCTCGGACAGCGTCTCCGAGACCGTGATACTTCGGGGCGAGCCTGAGAAGCTGGGGCAGGCGCTGACGGAGGTCTATGCCAAGGTACCTGCCTCTCGGCGCGGCGTGTCTCCTCGGGGAGGTCCGAGGCCCTCCGTGGACAGGCCCTCGAGTCGCAGACGCCGAGGCCTGGACAGGGGCTGTGTGGCTTGGGGAGCAGTGGCCCTGGGAGCCACGTGAGCGGCCTGGCTTTTGTTTTGACACGACGAGCTCTGCAAATCCACGGCTGTTCTCCCTTTTTCTTAGGCCAACAGCTTCACGGTCTCCTCTGTCACTGCCCCTTCTTGGCTTCACCGTTTCATCATTGGCAAGAAAGGGCAGAACTTGGCCAAGATCACTCAGCAGATGCCCAAGGTAAGGAGACGTCGTAATCTGTTATGCGGGATTTATCTTGTTTTCTGCCATCCGTTTCCAGCACGGTTCACGGCGCTGTGTCCCGCGGGCGTCTTTGGAGATGGCAGAGCGTTTTCCAGACTCAGTCATCCTGCCTGACACGGTGGCCTCAGTGCTGAGCTGAGGGAGGGCATCGCTAGGCTAAGGAAGTAGTGTAAGCAACGTGTCTCGCTTAGTGACCGCGGCATAATAACCTACTAGTGTGAGGAGCAGCTCTGTATCCGTGTCGTGTGAGTGTGGATGTGAAGTCTGCCCAGTCCAGCGAGGGAGACGGCGGCGCTGGGGCCACACGTGCGAGGAGGCGGCCAGGGAGCCCCGTCCCGTCGTGTCCCTGTTGTGCTCACACTTAGTTTCCAACTTGCTTTTTAGTTGTTTCACTTTTTCCAGCTTCACACCCCTGGTCCACACAGACACAGTGGCTCCGTGGGGCCCGTCTCCCTTCCCGAAATCCTCGCCTTGAGTGTGGCAAACTGGGGCAGGCCTTGTCCACGTAGAGCGAGTTGTGCGGCCACCGTGGGGCACCCGCACTTGTCTTAAAATGTCACCTCTGCGCTCGTGTTCCGTGTGCAGCGGAGGAGCAGCAGGGCTCCCAAACGCTGGACACGGTGCGTCTGAGGGGCAGCACCGTGCTGTCGCTAGGGGGAGGTCGTGGGACCACAGCGCCGAGTCCCGAGTGCTGGGCCTCCCTGCCAGCTTTGCGCCGTGTCTGGATCTGGCCTCTCCTCGTCGTTTTGCAAAGCAGTTTGGGATCAGCTGCTGTCCCCAGGGTAGCAGCCGTGGGCTCTCTGAGGATCGGCGATTGCACACCGGGAGCCGAGGGGCACAGCCAGCCATGCCGTTTAGTCTTAGCCCTCTCTTTCCTTGTGGCGCGGCAGGTCCACATTGAGTTCACAGAAGGCGAGGACAAGATCACCCTGGAAGGCCCCACCGAGGACGTAAATGTAGCCCAGGAACAGATCGAAGTCATGGTCAAAGATCTGGTAGGTGGTCCCGTGTGTTGTGTGCTGGTGGCCAGGCAGGCTCTGGTGCGGTGGGTGGACGGTGATCTCGTCAGATCCTTGTGAATGGGTGCAGAGACACCAGAGGCTGCCGCAGGGGCTGAGTCACAGGTCCTGGGGCAGCTAGAAGCTGCCGCAGTCCCAGAAGAGACGGGGGCAGAGGAGACCTTACTTTGAGGAAGGGGCCTTCCGTGGGGCCAGAGGAGCAATCCTGCAGCATTTCCCGCCCGCCAAGTGCAAGAACAGGAAACAGTTGACAGCTCTGGATTTGGGTGCTAACTCCTGGTCTGAACGGCCAGGCACGTCCCAGGACCGAAGCGCTTGTCTGTGTTGACCTGCCGTCCCCCCTCCCCACCCCAGATTAACCGGATGGATTACGTGGAGATCAACATTGACCACAAGTTCCACAGACACCTCATTGGGAAGAGTGGAGCCAACAGTGAGTGGGGCTGGCGGGTGGCAGTGGTGCCGGGAGCCTTAGCCGGAGCGAGTGCCAGCTGTGAGGACGAGGACTGCAGTTCCGGCAGCCCTGGCCGAGCTCCTGGCCATGTGCTCTCCTCCCCACACCCTCCTCTACCTGCCGACAGAGGCCACTCCTTCCCCCGGGGCTGCGTGTGGTTGCGAGCTCTTCGGCCGCAGGTGAATGTTCTGGCTCCCCGAAACGGCACTGGTCAGCCTCCAGGGCAATGCCCGGGGCAGGTGTTTGCCGGTGGCCCTGGGACTGCGCTTCACATTCCAGCCTTACTTCCGGTTTCTGGGACTCGTGTGTTCACTCCTCAACATGCCTCTGACCTGGAGCTCGCTGAGGAGCAGGAAATTTCTAGATTCATGCCCAAGTAAAACAGCTTGGCAGGGGTGTCTTATGTCAGCCAGGTTCGGGTTATAGATGTGGCACAAGTGTGTGGTGACATCAGAAGCGTGCGAAGCGTGCACTCAGCTGCGAGTCTGCCTGCGTGACCGTCCCCACATGGCAGTGCTGACCTGTTCTGAAAGCAAGGCCACCCCTGTGTTCCACTCTCGGGTGGCAGGTGCGGGGGCCCTCCCCGCTCCTGCGTGGTTCAGTGGACAGAGGGTCCCGTCCTGGGTTGTGGGAACCCGACCTGTGGAAACACGGCTGGGGCCCGTGCAGCCCGTCTGTGTGAGTGGTGAACATAAGCTCGTCGGCTCTGCCGTGGCCTGTGTGTGTGCTCTGGTGTCAACCCCGTGTTCTGTGGGTGTCGTGTGACAGGGTCAGGAATCTCAGCACAGGGTGACCGCAGGCACTGCTGGCCTTTTGCACATGGCGCGAAGCATGTGCAGGCCATCAGCTTGCTTCTGTGGCGTTGCTTTTTGTTTTGGTTAACTGCAGTGTTTACTTAGACAAAAAATACAAGGAGGTCCAGTGGTGTAATTCTGGCATTAATTTCTGGTTTCTGCTTCCTAAAAATTATAGAACCACTTAGCTTAGTGTAGTCGAAGAATTGTCTCTGCCCTGTTTTCTGTTTGATCCACTTCCTGACACTCATTTTCTTTTTCATACTCTGAAGTCTGCAGCCCAGCGCCTGTGTCCTTTGCTCTTCTTGTGCTGTGTCACCAGGAGTGGCTGCATCTCCGTGTCAGCCGGGCAGAGACGGCCTCCTTCCTGGCTCTGCCTGGGCACCCGGTGGGGACGGTGGCCCGTCCAGTGAGCTTGGCTTGGCTTTGCACGCGATGGGCAGAACGCCTGCCTCATTTCCTGGTGACGTGGCTTCTCCGGAGTTGGGGGCCTGGATCTGGAGCTGAGGGCACAGGGTTCTCTCCCGAGAAGGTGGCAGCAGGAGGGTCTGCAGCTGTGCTTGTTTCGTAGGGACAGCGAAGTGCTTGGTTTGAGTCTGAGCTGGAGACGGGTCTCACTGGGCAGCAGCTTGGCCGCTGTGTGGCTCTTAGAGGCTGGCGGGAGCTTTTGTCTCCTGTTAACATGTGTGGTTTTGAATGCGCTGAAGCCAAGCCGTGCCCCAGACCAGCTTAGTCTCAGGTGGCAGCCACCATCATTGGAAGAGCTGAGGGCAGTGTCAACGTGGGGTCGAGGCTGGGGCCCACGCCCCAGAAGCCTTGCGATTGGGTGAAGATCGTAACTGGTTTTCACTTCAGTCCATGGAAATTCTCGTTTTGGAGGCTGATCGTCTTGTCTGGTTGTTGGTCCTTGGTGGATCATTGTAGGTTCTGTGTCCAAGGCGTGTTTCCATTGTGTCGCAGTAAACAGAATCAAAGACCAGTACAAGGTGTCTGTGCGCATCCCTCCCGACAGCGAGAAGAGCAACCTGATCCGCATCGAGGGGGACCCCCAGGGCGTGCAGCAGGCGAAGCGGGAGCTGCTGGAGCTGGCATCCCGCATGGTGAGCCGGGGGGCAGGGCCTGCCGGGTGTGTGGCCTCCTGCATCCTGCATGGTGAGCCCGGGTGGGGCGTCGTGTCTGCTGCATGGTGAGCCGGGGGCGGGGCCTCACGCCTGTCGTCTCCTTGTCAGGAGCAGCGTGTGAGGTGTGCGGGCCTGGAGCATGGAAGCCCACAAATCCCACCTTGGGTTGGGTGTGGATCTGACCCCCTGGGGCCAAGTTTGTTTCATCCCACCCCAGGGAACCCGCACGTCTTGTCCCCAGGGGCTGCGTGCTGTGCCGGAGAAGCACCGCGATTGTGGGGTGGGGTCTCGGCCTCGGAAGGCGCCTGGGCCCCAACTCCAGAGTGTGACGGACGTTGTGGTCACATTCCAATTCTCAAGGCAGCCCAGGTGGTTCTCAGGTGCAGCCGACTTGGGCAGCGCTGCTGTGTCGTGTGTGCAGACCGGGGGGTTTCGGGGGCTTTGACGCTCGCTGCCTCTAGGCAAAAGGGCTGCTCTGGGCCTCCTGACACTTCGCACGTGCTCACGTGAGTGCAGGTGCCCCAGCTGCAGGGAGTCCCGCCGCACACGGTGCTTCTCAGCCTTGGCTGCCCCGAGAGTGCAGGACGGTCGGGCTCTGCGAGTGACGGTGGCAGCGTCTGCGGCTGGCCAGGCCCCAGGGCTTCTCACCAGGCGTGCGTCCCAGGCATTCTCTGTTCACCGTGTCCCCCGAGTGACCAACCAGGGCTCCCAAGTTGGAGGGCTTCTTCCATGTCCCTCAGCTGTTGTCCATGGTGTCACGTGGCCTCCCCTGAGCTCGTCCCCAGCCTTGTGCCCTGTGTTCTCCTCTTCCTCATCCTTCTTCCAGGGTCACTTGCTCTGGTATGTCTGATGCCCAGACCAAGTTACTGATTGCTGAACCCTTATTTCTCTGTCAACCTGATACCAGTCTGATCCTGAGTCTCCCAGAAATCTTCAAACTGTCGTGTGTGACATGCAGAGGAGGCTGAGAACCACCTGTGTTTGGTGGCCTGTGTGGAACCATCTCAGTCACTCACGCAGGGAAGGGCTCCGAGCCCATGTTCCGCAGGGACAGCTTCCTGCTGTGCGGAGCACTGACCTCTGGGAAGAGCCGGCTCGTGTCTAGTCCTTGTCAGAACAGAAGTACTGACTGAGTGGCTTTGGTGATTGTCACCACCATAATGGCACTTTTGGTTGAAGGGTCCTACGATCAGTTCTTTAATTGTGCCTTGTTCAGGAGAATGACGCACCAGCAGCAGCGCGGGGCCCCTGGCAGAGGGCACGGCGCCAGTGAGCACCCCAGTGGCTGCTGCCCCAGGGCTGCGTCACCTCACCTGCTGCTCGGCAACAGCCGGCTGTCCCCAGGGCTCTGCGGTGCCGCTTGGCGCAAGGGGCTTTTGCTTACTTTGCTAGTGGTAAAGCACATCGTCGACTCTGATTGTGTTTTTAGGAAAATGAGCGTACCAAGGATCTAATCATTGAGCAGAGATTTCATCGCACAATCATTGGGCAGAAGGGTGAACGGATCCGTGAAATTCGTGACAAATTTCCAGAGGTAAAGGTTTCGCAGAGACATTGTTTGTCTGTCTAGGAGTGATCTGATTTACTCTTTAGAAATATTTGGTAGTTTGGGATCCGGTGCTTCCTAATAATCGTACTCAGTCTCCTGACGACTTGTTCCAGGTTATCATCAACTTTCCAGACCCAGCACAAAAAAGTGATATCGTCCAACTCCGAGGGCCCAAGAATGAGGTGGAAAAATGCACAAAATACATGCAGAAGATGGTGGCAGATCTGGTGGGGGAATGTTTTAATTCTTTGTTGTGGGACAGGTCAGGGGTGGTGTGGAGGTCTGGGGGCATCAAAGGTGACCCTGGTCCCCAGAAGCCCTGATCTGGGGCGTGCACATAAGCACTGGGCTGGCCGCCATCCCTGGGACTTGGGACGGTGGTGACGGCATCTCTCTTAATGCTTGGTTGGTCAGAGGGGCAGTTAGTTGTCGAGACTTGGGTGTTGTGGGAGTCAAGGGACGAGGTTCCCTTTTCTCAGGCCCGGTTACCCGGTTGCCCTGAGATGTCGTCAGACACCTGGATGGAGAAACTCCCGTCCAGTAGGAAGAGAGATGTAGGACAAGGGAGACGAGGAGTCAGACGTTGAGTTCTTTTCCTCAAACACTGCAGTGGGAGGAGGTTCGGAAGGTGACCGAGTGGGGACTGGCAGGCCTATGCTCGCGGACACGGGGGCGGGGGGGCCACAGCTGACCCCAGGGCCTCCCCGAGAGGTGGTGTCGGGACCCCACACCGCGTGCTGACGCGCGTCGTCCCGAGTGGCAGATTCCCGGGAGCGCCGGGTCTGCGCTGCCCTCTGAGCCGGGTCCCTGCCGGCTCTGGTGGTGTGTGGCGCGGATCCCCTCTTGGCCTCGGGGGGCCCCGCATCAGGTGACGTGACACGCCTGGTGGGTTGTTGGACACGGCATCTCCCTTTTCCTCACGACCTGAAGGCCAGAGGCCGGGAGAAGAGTCGGGTCTGGGGGGATCCCCGCGTGCCCAGCCTGGTGCCCTGCTGCGCCCGCGCCGCCTTCCGGGAGAGGGACGCCAGGCTTCCCTCCTGCCGCGGGTGTGAGCTGTGCCGTCTCTTTTGTCTGTAAGGTGGAAAATAGCTATTCGATTTCGGTTCCGATCTTCAAGCAGTTTCACAAGAACATCATCGGGAAAGGCGGCGCCAACATCAAGAAGGTGACCGGGGAGCCCGAGCCTCGCGCCTGGCGCCCGCGGTGCAGAGCCCTGCGCTGCTCCCTCTGCGGGTCGGGGGTCTCTTCCGCTTCCCAGCCCTGCGCGCGGCTCAGCTGCGGGGAGATCAGTCAGCCCCTCGTGTTGGTCTCTCCCGTAGATTCGGGAAGAAAGCAACACCAAAATCGACCTCCCCGCGGAGAACAGCAACTCGGAGACCATCGTCATCACCGGCAAGCGCGCCAACTGCGAAGCCGCCCGCAGCCGGATCCTGTCCATTCAGAAAGACCTGGTAATGGCAGGTGTTCTGTCACCGGTTTTGTGAGGAGTGTGGCTGTGCCCGTTGGTCCGTCTGTCAGTTTTCCGCCGTGCGGCTCACAGTGCTCGCTCACGAGGCCGTTTGAGTTGGGTTCTTGTTTTATTAAACATTTTCTTTTTGTTAATTTTTATGCTACTTGAAAATCACATCTGTTGGTGCTCACAATATTTTCCATTTTAAAAAATTAACATACAGTAAACTGGGCGTATTTACGGGGTGCAGTTTGGTAGATTGGAGACGGACATCCGTGGGGCCCCTCACAGCCGGGATGGTGTGTCCACTGCAGACACGACAGGCTCCCCCGCCCCCCCAGTCCCGCTCAGCACCCCCACGCCCACCCCCGCCAGCCCCTCGCCTTGCGGCCACAGTGAACACGTTTGGATTTTCTGTACTTTGGGTTAAGTGGGTCCATCTGCTTTCATTCTGCAAAGTGTCTGACACTTGTCCACGTCACCTGTGTCACCACCGTTGTTCTCATTGCAGGGTAATGTCTCCCCGTTGGGTGGGTCATCTGTGTCTTTGTGTGTGCTTGGTAACTGGGACCTTTCCGGAGTTTTCTGTTTTATCCAAGTTGCAGAATGTATTACTGTGAATTTTTTTAGAGTTGTCCTAGATTGCCCTTTTGCTGTCTATACTGCTGTCCCCTCGTTCATGACGTGTGATTGTGCAGTGACCTTTCATCCCTGGTGGTCAGCTCTGCTGTGCAGTCTGCTTTACCTGATGTTGAAGTTTCTTTTCAGAGGGTTGCTTTCAAAATTAAACTTGTCTCTGCTTTTTAAATTGTGATGTTTGCATTTAATTACTTTTATAGTTACATATGTTACATGTCACGTATTTGTTACATATATTTGGTGAATGTGGTTAAATTACATTTACTGTGATTGCTTTTCTTTTTGTTTCGACTGTGTTATTGTTCTGCTGCCTTAGGCTCCTGGTGTCCATTCCCAGCTCTCGGGAGTCCAGCTCTGGTTCCTGCCCAGCCTGGCTCTGTGGTCAGGCCTTTTGCATGTTACAGGCCTCGCGATACATTGTTAACATAACACTCAATTTTTTTAGAGAGATTTAAACAGTAGAAACATTTACGTGTTTACCCCTGTAGTTAGCACTTCTAGAGCTCTTCATTTCATCGTGGGGATCCGTGTTTTCATTCTTCTGTCTGAAGGTGTCTCTCTGCTGCTGAGGAACCCTTTCACTTTTCCTATGTCTGAAACTTTTAAAAGTTTTCCTTCAATTTTGAAAAATATTACTGGATATAGATTTCTAGTCGGCAGTTTTTCCTTATAACACATAAGGCTGCTTCAGCATCTTCTCCCTGGACGTGTTTCCGGTGAGAAACCCGACGGCCTTTGCTTTCTTCCCATGCGCGAAGGGTCTTCCCTCCGGCTGCTGCTGAGACTTCACTGCCATTTTTTTCATGTCTCTTTGGTGTTTAGTGAGCCTCTTGGATGTGTGGGTTTAGAGTTTTCATCAAATTTGGAGAAGTTTTGGTCACTATTTTTTTTTTCTTTGAGACAGAGTCTTGCTCTGTTGCCCTGGCTAGGGTGCTATGGCGTCAGCCTTGCTCACAGCAACCTCAAACTCCTGGGCTTAAGCGATCCTCCTGCCTCAGCCTCCCGGGTAGCTTGGACCACAGGCATGCGCCACCATGCCCGGCTAATTTTTTCTATTTTTAGTTTGGCTAATTTCTTTCTATTTTTTAGTAGAGATGGGGTCTCGCTCTTGCTCAGGCTGGGCTTGAACTCCTGAGCTCAAACGATCCCCCTGCCTTGGCCTCCCAGAGTGCTTAGGATTATAGGCCTGAGCCACCGCGCCTGGCTGGTCACTATTTCTTAATATTTTTTTCTGTTAAACTCTTGGTCTCCTCCCTCCAGGGACTCCAGTCACCTGGGGACTAATGGTCCTAATGATGCTTTGTTTATTTGGCTTTGGGGAAGGGACGACATTGTTTTTCTTCATGTGTTTTTAAAAATTTGTTAGTTTGCCCCAACGTCTTATCTGCCTGTAGTCCCTTCTAGCGCGTTTCTCATGTCGACATTGTTGTCGTGTTCAGTTTGCATCTTTTGTTGATCCTGTCCGTGTTGTCAGTGGTTGACACGTTCAGTCTCTCCTTTGGCTTCTGATCATAGACAATGTAATACCTCAGTGTCCTCGGCCAGCTGATTCTGACATCTGTGTCATTTGTGGGTGGTTTTCTATTTTCTTTCCTCATTATGGGTTGTTTTTTTGGTTTTTTTTCCCCCATTTCTTTGCATGTCTGTTTTTTTGGGTGTTTTTTGTTTTGTTTATTTTGTTTAAGAAACAGGGTTGCCCAGGCTGAAGCGCAGTGGTGTCATCACAGCTCTGCAGCCTCAAGCTCTGGGCTCAAGTGACCCTCCTGCCTCAGCGTCCGAGTAGCTGGGCCTACAGGTGTGGCCACCACACCCAGCTAACCTGGTATTTTTTAATTGGGTGTTTTTTATTCCTCTGAATAGTTTTTAGCTCTGTGAAGTGGCTCTGAAACTGTTTGCTCCTTTTAGGACTTGCTTTTAAGGTTTGTTAGGTGGAATCAGAGGACTGTTCAGCGTGTCCCAAATATTTCCCACTCCTGAGGTCAGGTCCTTGTGAGTGTCACACCCAATGTCCCAGAAGGTTGCGGCTCTCCCGTCTGGCTCCTGAGGACAGTACCAGGCCCAGGCTGTGAGCTGCAGGCGCTGTCTCCCATAGTCCTGCGGCAGTTTTCCTACCTGTCACTGTGTGTGTGGTCTGCCGTTCTCGGGCTCTTTCTCTCTGCTGCTGTCTTGGGGCTCTGACCTCAGACTGCAGCTGCCTCGGCCCCTGGGCTGCGGCTGTTTTTTCTGTCCTGAGCCGCAGGAGCAGCTGGGGCGGTCGGAGGGCTCACCTGCTTCCTGTCTGTGGGGCAGGAAATTCAGGCCCTGCTGTTCCGTCTTGGCCAGAAGCAGACTCTGCTTTACCAGGAAGAGTTTATCCACGGGTATCGGCCCCATCCCTGCCCGCAGAGCCAGGCCGTTGGCTGAAGCAGCCAATCGCTGTGTTTGATCTGGAATCGTAGCTTTCCTCCTGCACCGTGGGCACCGCCACCCCCCGCCCCACCCCGGCCCAGTGCACACGGCCCAGCACCTCCCAGGCCACGGTTTAGCTCTGTCCCCGGCCTTCGTCTGCCACGCAGAAATGTGACTTCTCCGTCCTGCCGTGTGTTTGGTTTCAGGCCAACATCGCCGAGGTGGAGGTGTCCATCCCTGCCAAGCTGCACAACTCCCTCATCGGCACGAAAGGCCGTCTGATCCGCTCCATCATGGAGGAGTGTGGCGGGGTCCACATTCACTTCCCCGTGGAGGGTTCTGGAAGCGACACTGTTGTCATCAGGGGCCCGTCCTCCGATGTGGAGAAGGCCAAGAAGCAGTTGTTGCACCTGGCAGAGGAGAAGGTGAGCCCCTCCCGGGCAGGGGTCGCAGCGTGGGTCTCCACAGGGGCTTGGTCCTTGCTCACTGGGGACATCCCCAAATGCCCTTTCTTTGTGGTGCGGTGGGTCAGAAAACGTCTTTATAATTTCACGTCTTTTTGATTTTGCTCTTACTGAAGGGCCTTGCCGGGTCCACATGCCCCCGTGTATGTAATATACAAAATTTGCTCTTTGGCTTATTAGTTTCTTGGGTGGCTTTCTCTGTAAGTGAGACTTACAGTAAAATTCACCATTCTTGGCATGTAATTCTGAGTTTTTACAGACTTAGTCATGTGACCACCACAGCAGTGAGAAGCTAGTTTCCGTCACCTGCAGACGACTCAACCGCATGCGGGTGTGTGTCTGGGCTCCTGCGCTCCAGCGACAGCGCGGCGCTGCGGGGGGTCTGGGCGTCGGGCGCTGCGGCTGCTGCGTTCGGCTTCGCTCTTTGCACGATGGCTTTGGCTGTTGGATCCTGCGCGTTTCTCTGTGCGTTCTGGGGTCAGCCGGCAGGAGGCACGCCAGCCTGGGCCAGCCGTGGACGGGGCGGTGTTGCCCTCATGGGAGCCCGGGCAGGGTGAGGACGCCGCACCTGTGACCCCCCGTCCGTCCGCTCTGGTGTCAGGTCTTGATTCTTCACTGGGGCTGTGTAGTTTTTAGCCGACAGAACTTGCGTATATTTTGCTTTAGTGCTATTGTAAATGATACTTGCTCAGTTAGTGTGTGGAAATACGTTGTATTTCTGTGTGTTGACCTTGCTTCGTGAGAGTGCTAAATGAAACTCACTGATTAGTTGTAGTAACTTTTCTGTAGGTTCTTGTTTCATATGTGAAAGTCAAGTCATCTGTGAATGGGCGGTTGCATTTCTTTCTTCTACTCCGTATGCCTTGTGTTTCGATCTCGTGGTGTGTGTGCAGACTCTGCAGTGCTGCGGCGCGTGGCGGTCAGAGGGAGGACAGGCTTGCGGAGGACGAGGGTGTCCACTGGGTCAGCTGTGGGTCCCTGCAGATGCACCACCAAATTCCCTTCTGTTCTCAGCTGGTGAAAATTTTGAGGGGAAACGGGTGTTGCATTTTGTCAGATGTTTTTTCTATATCTACTGACATGATCCTGTTTTTGTCAGATTGTATTAAATTTTTTTTAACGTTTGACCACCTTGCATTCCTTGGGTAAACACCACTTGGTTTCCATAGGTCGTCTTTTACTATATTGCCGGACTAGACTTGCCTTGTTCATCGGTTTTTCAGCCATGCTCCTGTCTGTGAATCTCTTTGTCTGAAGAGCAGCAGGTTGTCTCAGGCATAGTGGTGGCAGCTGTGGTCTCAGCTACCTGGGAAGCTGAGGTGGGAGGATCCCTTGAACCTAGGAGTTCAAGTCCAGCCTCAGACAACATAGCAAGAAAAAAAAAAAAAGTAGCAAAGGTCAGTTACTTAGTATGTTGCGTGCTGGTGGGTCTTTTCCTCTGTGTTCCTCATGCTTGTGCGCCAGGTCTCGGGTCCAGGGGAAGGCAGGAGGCACACGTGTGCGTCAGAGTCACGCAGGGGACGTGTTCTCCCGTGAGGCTGCTGACCGCACTGGTGTCCTAATGAGGTCATCGTGTCGGGCGCTCTCCTGGGCCCTGGTTTCTTGGTGTCACACGAGGGCCTTGTGCTGCCCTGAAAGCTCCGAGGGCCCTTCTGTAACTGTGTCTGTGTCGGCTTGTGTCTCTCCCAGCCGGAGTGGGAAGGCGGCAGGTCTGTGTGGGCCAGTCTCTGGCGCGTGTGTAGGAAAGGAGCCAGGCAGCTCTCCGCGTGTGGGTGCTCTGCCGGGTGCACCCCACTCCTCAGGGCATGGGCCCTGCCAGCACCTCATCCTGTGCGTTGTCATACCCCCCGGGCAGGACAAGAGTGGCTTGGAGCACTCTGGTCTTTGCTCGTATCTGGCAGGACCTGGGTTCTCAGTCCGCCTGCTCTTCCCCATTGGCATCTTCCCGATGGTTGTGGAGAAAAGGTTCAAGTATGGTCTGCCGGGCGTTTGTCTGTCGGACTAGGTGAGGTGTGATGAGCCCCATTCTGGGGGTGCAGGCAAAATATAAGGACGCAGGTCACACTGTAAGGGGAGGGTGACCCACACAGACAGCGCCATCCTCCAGGCTCTCATCCGCCCGTGCGGTGCTGCAGGTGGGTGGCATCCAGCTGACGTCCTTGGGGTTGGTCTCTGCAGCAAACCAAGAGCTTCACCGTGGACATGCGTGCCAAGCCCGAATACCACAAATTCCTCATCGGCAAAGGGGGTGGCAAAATTCGCAAGGTGCGTGACAGCACCGGAGCCCGAATCATCTTCCCGGCAGCCGAGGACAAGGACCAGGATCTGATCACCATCGTGGGGAAGGAGGACGCCGTGCGGGAGGCGCAGAGGGAGCTGGAGGCGCTGATCCAGAACCTGGTAGGGGGGTCTGATCCAGAGCCTGGTGGGGGGCCTCACCCAGAACCTGGTGGGGGGCCTGATCCAGAGCCTGGTGGGGGGCCTGATCCAGAGTCTGGTGGGGGGCCTGATCCAGAACCTGGTAGGGCCTGATCCAGAGCCTGGTGGGGGGCCTGATCCACAACCTGGTGGGGGGCCTGATGCAGAGCCTGGTGGGGGGCCTGATGCAGAACCTGGTAGGGCCTGATCCAGAGCCTGGTGGGGGGCCTGATCCAGAGCCTGGTGGGGGGCCTGATACAGAACCTGGTGGGGGGCCTGATCCAGAACCTGGTGGGGGCCTGATCCAGAACCTGGTGGGGGGCCTGATCCAGAACCTGGTGGGGGCCTGATGCAGAACCTGGTGGGGGGCCTGATCCAGAGCCTGGTGGGGGCCTGATCCAGAACCTGGTGGGGGGCCTGATCCAGAACCTGGTGGGGGCCTGATCCAGAACCTGGTGGGGGGCCTGATCCAGAGCCTGGTGGGGGGCCTCATCCAGAACCTGGTGGGGGCCTCATCCAGAGCCTGGTGGGGGCCTGATCCAGAGCCTGGTGGGGGGCCTCATCCAGAGCCTGGTGGGGGCCTGATCCAGAACCTGGTGGGGGGCCTGATGCAGAACCTGGTGGGGGGCCTCATCCAGAGCCTGGTGGGGGCCTGATCCAGAACCTGGTGGGGGGCCTGATGCAGAACCTGGTGGGGGGCCTCATCCAGAGCCTGGTAGGGCTGGTCCTGGGCTGCCGCTCTGGGAGGTGCCACGGGGGCATGTCACTGTCACTCCTCCTCTCAACCCCGCAGGACAATGTGGTTGAAGACCACATGCTGGTGGACCCCAGGCACCACCGCCACTTTGTCATCCGGAGAGGCCAGGTCCTACGGGAGATTGCGGAGGAGTACGGCGGGGTGATGGTCAGCTTCCCGCGCTCTGGCACACAGAGTGACAAAGTCACCCTCAAGGGTGCCAAGGACTGTGTAGAGGCGGCCAAGAAACGCATTCAGGAGATCATCGAGGACCTGGTAGGCGCCTGGGGTGCTCGGGGTGGGGTTGTCATCCCTGGTGGCTGCTCTTCCGCAGCCCCGTCGGTCGGGAAGGGGCTCCTGGACTCGTCCTCCCTGCCGGCCTGCCCGGGCCCATCCCAGGCGTCTGCGAGGACGCTGCCTGTGAGAGCACCTTCCTCTGGGCGGCAGCATGGCCCACACGAGGGGTCAGCTTTCTTCTCCTCTCTGTGAGGAGGGGGAACAGGCGCCAGCGTGGATCGTGGAGAAGCAGCGTGAGAGTGAAGCCCCCTCTAGAGAGCAGCCCCGCCCCTCCGGCACACCCCGCCATGTGTCTGGACCCTCCCCGCTCGTGGCTGACGTGGCTGTCCTCCAGGGATGGCCCCTCATGTCCTGGGAAACCTTTAAGGAAAAAGCCCCCCCTTTGGGGCCTGGCCCTCCCCCTCCCCCAGTGGCGCCTGGGGCTCCGGGTCGGCTCAGGGAGGGGGCGTCTGCGCCGCCCAGAGCTGTAGAGCCTTGGGAGACGGTGTGAAAAGTTAGTTGATGCTGACGAATTTATGTTTGTTTATTTCTTTTTTGTTTGTGTTTCTCCCTCCAGGAAGCTCAGGTGGTGATAGAATGTGCTATACCCCAGAAGTTCCATCGATCTGTCATGGGCCCCAAAGGTTCCAGAATCCAGCAGATTACCCGGGATTTCAACGTTCAGATTAAATTCCCAGACAGAGAGGAGAACCCAGGTGGGCCCCCTTAGCCTGTGCTCACCGTGGGTGGCAGTCCCTCCCCTCGTGAGGGCTGCCGCGCACCCGGGTGAGGCTCTGGCCTCAGCTTGAGCCACCATCCGCATATTCGGGGGCTCCCAGAACTTCAGGGTCCCCTCCCTGGTCTCTGAAGGATGGGCTGTGTCCGTTACTCCCAGGGTGACAAGGTGCCCTTGGTGTGTTCTGGAGACACACGGTGACAAGACAGGGTAAAGAGGCACGCAGCGTCTTACCCGGGAAGTCCCCGACGGTCAGTCCCAGTCGTGCTCGTGGCCTCACTTGCTCTGAGTGTGTGGCGAGGTCTTGCCGGCCCCGCCCATAGCAGCGTCCCTGTCCCACTGCTCCATGCCGGGGTGCGGCCCCTGTGAGGTCGGTCAGCTGCGACCTTTGGCCGCAGGGCACCATCTAGGTGGCTGGCAGCTCTTCTAGAACTGCCTGTTAGCTCCGGGTACCCTCCTTGTGGCCCAGTGTGCGCGTGACAGAGAAGACAGACGGGGGCCAGGAGAGAGGGTTGGTGGCGGGGCGCTGCGTGACCTGACCCGTGGGGTGCAGGGCCGGCCCCCCCCCTCCTGCGGCCTTGTGCGTGGAGTGGAGGTGTGTCCTCTCTCTGTGTGTCAGCCCTGGGCCATCTGCCTGGTCTAGCAGGTGACCCTGAGGCCTGCCGAGGTCACTGGATGTCCCCTGTCTTGGCATCGGCGAGCATGTCACGCACAGCCTGTCAAGCCTCTGTTTCCCTAAGAACCCAGGCACTTTTAAGAAGGAAACTACTGATAAAATCACACTGCACACCATTTACGTTTCACACTGGAATAGTTACCGTAAACTTTCATTTTTACGTAATCTCACAGTAGAGAAAAGCTGTGTGGAGTAGCACCCTGTTTCCCCGTATCCAGAGCCAACTTCCCCATTTACACGCACACTTTCTCACACTTTACACGCACCTTTGAGTGTGGTTTTTAGACATGTGCCTTTATCGATAGCGTTTTCTAAGAACAAGGACTATTACGTTACGGTGCCTGCGTCAGGATCAGACCTAACATTATGTAACACGATCACCTAATCTGTAGTCGCTGTTCAAACTGCCGGATTTTAGAGCATCCTTCATGGCCCCACCCCCGCCTTGGGCCGCAGTTGCTCTGGGGAGATGTGTCTGTCCCCGTGCGTCGTGTGGACTCGTGGACTGTCTCGCTCCGTGGGCGGGTGTGGCTTGGCGTGGGTTCCGGTGCAGGTGGTCTCCCAGTGTGGGATCACACTGACGTACGGGGCTGGCGCGGGTGTGTCGTGGCGTCTCCGTCGCTGCCCCTCGTAGATCTCCAGAGCCCCTCACACCTCACCTGAGCCGGCTCACCTGCGCGCCCTGCCCCACTGTTAGGCCCCACAAACGCACGCAGTGGGCCTGCTTTGTGGGGCCTGATGGTTTTCTCTGAAAACTGACTTGTTCAGTCGCACTTGAGCCTCTGCCGTAGTTGCCGTTAGCTCCATTTCCAGAGTGGGGCAGTGAGATGCCGGGCACAGCCTCCCTGCACAGCCGGCAGGGCCGGCCCGGCCTCCCCCACCCCCCGGCCCGGGAGCCCCCGCTCAGACCAGGAACCTCCCAGAGCACAGGCGGGTCCTCCCGCCCTGCCCCGCCCTGTGTGCAGCGGGAGGTAACAAATGCTCGCTGAGCGCGGCACGGGGTGTCAGGGCCCTCGCCAGCCGTGCCTCTCCCCTCCCCCAGGGCACAGCGTGGAGCCGGCAGTCCAGGAGAACGGGGACGATGCTGGGGACGGGAGAGAGGCCAAGGAGGCCGACCCTGGCTCTCCAAGGAGATGCGACATCATCGTCATCTCTGGCCGGAAAGAAAAGTGTGAGGCTGCCAAGGAAGCCCTGGAGGTGTGTTTGGCCCCGTCCCTGCCCCTCCCAGGGCCTCAGGGGCCAGTCAGCAGCGGGGTGGGGGGGGCTGGAGGGGGGGCAGGCTGCCGGGTCTCAGTTGTGTCTCGTGAACTTGGGTGAACACCACTGGCTGGCCGTGCTCAGCTGGCCGGGGCCTGTGGAGGCCCCTTCCCGGGGCAGCTATGTGGGGGGCAGCCCTCTGGTCCACGGCTGTGGGGGCCGGGGAAGGGCCGCGTTTGCAGCGGTCTGAATGGGCCTCCATGCTCAGTTTGCCACCCTGTGAGATGGGGCTGTAGCCAGGCCCGGCTCAGGCCTGCGGAGATGAGCTGTTGGCGCAGCAAGTGCCGAGTGCTGCTGCTCCGTGTGCCACAGCACCGAGCTGTGCCGAGCCGCGTGCCGCGGGGCAGAGCCAGGCCACTCACAGGCCTGTTGTGCGTCAGGGATGCCGAACACTGTGGGTGTTCGTGGAGGTGAAGCGGTGGACCTTTGAGTTGAGGGTCTGGGTGCCAAACTGCCAGCGTCACTCTGTCCTCCACCCTCACAGCCTAGCCATGACCGTCTTCCCTGCAGGCACTGGTTCCTGTCACCATCGAAGTGGAAGTGCCCTTTGACCTCCACCGATACGTCATCGGGCAGAAGGGAAGCGGGATCCGCAAGATGATGGATGAGTTCGAGGTAGACCCTCCCCTGGAGGCCGCGTCCCGGGGTTGGTGGTCTCGCGTCTTGTCCTCTCCTGGGCCCCGCCGAAGTCCGCCATCACGTGGGTGGGCGTCCCGGCCCCCCTACCCCCTACCCTGCGGGCCTAGCTGTCAGGTCTGCCCTTTGTCCTCGCAGGTGAACATCCACGTCCCCGCGCCCGAGCTGCAGTCTGACGTCATTGCCATCACGGGCCTCGCTGCGAATTTGGACCGGGCCAAGGCCGGGCTGCTGGAGCGTGTGAAGGAGCTGCAGGCGGAGCAGGAGGACCGGGTGAGTGAGGGTGGCACGCGGGGCGGGGGCGGGGCGTGGGTCTCGGCCCCAGGCTCACTTAGGATCCAGTGTCCCAGTTACAGGGGGGCGGCTGGAAGGGGGACCCGGGCAGTGCCGGGAGCAGTCGGCACCCAGAGGGCTTGCTGGGGCGTGGGCTAGGACAGGGCACCGTTCTCAGTGGAAAGGTGACACAGTTGGGCTTCCTGAAAAGGTAGAGGCTGGGGGTGGCCCACTGACCTCTGCAGCACAGGGTGGTCTCAGGCTGAGGTGCTGGGAAGTAGGGGTGAGGCCCCACCTTGCCCCTGGCAGGGCTGGTGCGGGAAGGCCTGTGGGTGCTGTGCTGCTGGGGGCGGTGGCAGTTGCTGCTCTGCAGAGGAAACACGGAGTGACGGTGTCGGGCCTGGCCGTTCACCGCGGGCCGGAACTTCCCGTTTCCCATCAGCGCGTGTTCAGGGGAAGGCCGGAGCTCGGAAATCTGCCCGCGGGCCATTCGGGTCTTGGTGTTCTGTCGTCTGCCCAGGCCACTCCTGTCCACAGACCCCTTAGCACCCGGTTGCCGACTTCCGTGGCCCAGCCCGAGAAGACCCAGGATGTTTTTTACGTAGTGGTCGGACCCTGCTCACATAGGCCAGAGTAGGGCCCCCAGTTCCCAAGCCCAGTCGCCCCCCCAGTCACTGTCAGAAACCTGGCAAGAGCCCGTTTTTGAAGGGTTTCTGTGCCTGGTGTGGAGTGGCCGCATCCCGGGTTCTCGCTGTTAGCGGGGACTGAGGGTGGTGGGTCACACGAGGGAACGGTAACCATTCTGGAGCACAGAGCATCACAGAAAGCCGAGGCGTCACCCTTTGGTTTCCCAGGTGACAGCCCGTGTCTCGCTGGGACCAGCGCTCTGTTCTCTGCCTCATTCTCACGTGTTTCCTGTAGGCTTTGAGGAGTTTTAAGCTAAGCGTCACTGTGGACCCCAAATACCATCCCAAAATCATTGGCAGAAAGGGGGCAGTGATCACCCAAATCCGCCTGGAACATGATGTGAACATCCAGTTTCCTGATAAGGACGATGGCAGCCAGGTGAGAGTGACATCCCGGGGGAGGTGCCCTGGCTGGGGCCTGTCGGGGCAGGTGGGCCCTCGCTGGCCCTGCCTGGGGGCTGGTGACCAAGCAGACCCTGCTGGTGCTACCAGATGGGGGGCCACGGCAGGTCCCCGAAGGGCTGGTTTCAGCCCAGGCCGAGTCTTGGCGTGTGCGGGCGGGAGAGGCGTCCTCAGCACCACGCGCAGTCGGGCGCGCAGGGTGACTCCTGCCAGGGAAGCGGGGGCTCCGGCTCGAGCCGACAGGTGCAGTGTGCTCACGTGTCACCTGGGTCTCCTGGGGCCCAAGGCAGGCAGTGGACACGAGACATCTGCCACCTGCCCCGCCCCTGCCCCCACCCCCACCCCTGCCACACACAGGGAGGCCAGAGGCTGCACGCAGGGAGGCCAGAGGCGGCACGCAGGGAGGCCAGAGGCGGCACGCAGGGAGGCCAGAGACCGCACGCAGGGAGGCCAGAGTCTCCACGCAGGGAGGCCAGAGACCGCACGCAGGGAGGCCAGAGATGGCATGCAGGGAGGCCAGAGACTCCACGCAGGGAGGCCAGAGGCCGCACGCAGGGGGGCAGTCCCATCCTCCATGTGGGGCCTCCCTGGCTCTCGGGCTCTCGGGCCTGCGCTGCGCCCCCTGCCACAGGCGTGGGCTCTCCAAGGTGGCCCCCGTGTCAGTGGACCCTGCACCCCCCTGGGCCACCTCCCCCAGCTCTGGCTGCCCTGCTGGGGGTCTGCTCACTGCGTGGGTTGCCACTGCCTCGCACGTGGGAGGAGCCCAGCCCGCCCTGGTGGCCATGGTCTCTCTAGCCACGTGGAGACAGTGCTCATGCCGTGGTGGTCTCCTGCCCACCTGCCCCGTGTCTCCCGGCCCCTCGCTGCCTCTCAGGCTTTGAAACTCAGGCCCGGAGGGGCTGCCTGCAGCCGTCCTCCTGCGTCTCGCTGGTGCGTTCGTTAGCATCATTGGTTCAGTCTGGGGAGTTCAGCTCCCCGAAACCCTTCACCCTCACCTATGTTTCCTTTTCCTTTCCCAAGTAATCGTCAGTTTCTGAAGCCATTGTTCAGTGTTTGGACGAGTTCAGCCAGGGTCCCGTGAGTCACGCGGAGCAGGGCAGTCAGACCCTCGTCATGCGCAGCTTTCTCTGGGGCGAGTCACGCTGCTGTCGGTGATGCTCCACACCTGGCCATGCCGTGACCCGGCCGTGCCGTGACTTGGGAGGGGGGGAGCCACCCCTGCTGTGCACTTTGCTTGTCGTCTCGGCAGGCGCCCAGGCTCTTGCCCTGCTGTCCCCTGGGGTCTTCTCCGTCACCCGGGGCAGGTCTTTCTGCTCCTTGTTTCCTTTCTAGGAGCTTGTCCTTGTTCTCGGGCCCCATCGTGGTTTCTGCTCTTGCGTTATGGGTGCCCTGTCCTCTCCCACCCTGGAGGTCGTGAGTCAGGGCTGTCTTGTCACGTTTCCCACCGTCTGCCCCAACTTGTGTTTGTGGCCGCCGAGTCTGGTACGGGAGCCTGTCCGTCCGTCCATCCATCCGTCCGGGCCGAGGCAGGACGGAGCAGGTGGGGGCTCCGAGTGGGGAGGCTTGCGTGGGCTGTGGGGTGCTGGCCTGTCAGTCTGTGACCCCGAGACACCCCCAGACCACGGCCACGTGGGCAGAGCAGCCGGAGGCCAAGGGGCTGAGGGGCCTTTGCTCTGTCCTGGTGACTGGAGCGCTCACCTGCCAGCGTCTCCTCGGTCTCGCCGATCAGGTGTCCTTTCTGGTCCTGTAACTGACTCCGGTGGGGCGTAGGAGGGGCCGGAGCTGAATGGACGTTGTTGACCTGTCTTTCTAAACCAGCCACCGCTGCGGTTTCCTCCTCTCTTCCGGGCCGACGAGGGGACGCCGGTGTGCCCGCCGTGTGCCACCTGTGCTTGCTGCTGGGCCGGCACCTGCCTGCCGCGGAGCCCCAGGAGACGCCCCGGTTTCTGACTGCGCCCTCCTTTTTAGCCCCAGGACCAAATTACCATCACGGGGTACGAGAAGAACACAGAAGCTGCCCGGGACGCCATCCTGAGAATCGTGGGTGAGCTTGAGCAGATGGTTTCGGAGGACGTTTCGCTGGACCACCGTGTCCACGCCCGCATCATCGGTGCCCGCGGCAAAGCCATTCGCAAAATCATGGATGAGTTCAAGGTGAGCCCCCCGTTCAGGGACGGCCTGGTGTCCTGCAGGCTGCAGGCTGCACGGGGCAGAAGGCGGGGTGAGGGCAGGGAGAGGGGTGGGGCGAGGGCAGAAGGCGGGGCAAGGGCGGGGGCGGGGCGAAGGCCACGCTGGCCCCAGGAGGCGAGGCCAGGCCCCTGGTCAGCACAGACACAGCCACAGCCCGGGCGGGGGCCGTGGGAGGGCAGAGCCAGCCTGTGACCTCGGCCGTCACCCGACAGGTTCCTCCGTGAGTCGAGCTTCATGCGAGAATGCACAGCAAGGTGCTGCCAAAATGCCCTGGTCTAACTTGAGGGTGCAGGGGACTTGTGAAGGAACAACTCCGCACCCTGATTTCTAAGCTGTCACTGAGTCAGAGGGAAGACCCCTCGTTAGGAGCAGGCGCCTGGTGGGGCCGTTCGGCCCAGCCTTCGCCTCGAGCCCCTCAGCTGATGTCTGCGCCTTCCAGGTGGACATCCGCTTCCCGCAGAGCGGAGCCCCGGACCCCAACTGCGTCACTGTGACCGGGCTCCCGGAGAACGTGGAGGAGGCCATCGACCACGTCCTCAACCTGGAGGAGGAATACGTGAGTGGGGGCGGGGGCGGCCCAGGCTGCTCGGAGGCACCTGGCTCTGGGTGACGAGGAGGAGGTGGCCTGTGTGTCCCCAGGGCAGGCGGGGGCGGGCGAGGAGGTGGGCGCCGCCCGCGCCTCCCAGGCCGAGCTGAGCAGAGCCCGTGCTCCGCAGCTGGCCGACGTGGTGGACAGCGAGGCGCTGCAGGTCTACATGAAGCCCCCAGCACACGAGGAGTCCAAGGCGCCGTCCAAAGGCTTCGTGGTGCGTGACGCTCCCTGGACCGCCAGCAGCAGCGACAAGGTCAGGCGGCGTCCGGGGGGTGGCAGGCGGGGGGCTCGGGGCAGGCTTGGGCGCAAGGCTGCAGCGGCTCTGGAAGCGGTTCCGCGGTCGGGAGCGGGAGCCCTGCTGAGGCTGTGTCCTCCCTGCACAGGCTCCGGACATGAGCAGCTCCGAGGAGTTTCCCAGCTTTGGGGCTCAAGTGGCCCCCAAGACCCTCCCTTGGGGCCCCAAACGATAATGACCAGCAGCCGAACTCTCCAGCCTGCTGACCTGAACAGCCACGCGACGGTTTGCCTGAACCCGACCCAGCGGCTGGAGCCTCCGCAAATTGTCGACATCTCCCCTCCCGAGGTCCCGCAGCGAAGCCGGGCGTGGCCGGCTCCGAGCGGCTTCTCCGGGCCGGCGGCCGCTCAGGGCCTCTCCCCGACACTGGGCTCCGGGCCTCCGCGTGTTAACACTAAGCAAAGGTAATCGAGCGTCTCGTGCTGAGATGACAGACTCCAGCTTCTGGTCCACCCGGCATGTCAGTCACACTCTGACCTTCACTGCGAGAGCTCCGCAGCCGTGGCTAGGGGTCGACTTCCTGTGTCATGACCTCAGGAAATAAATTTCCTTGACTTTATAAAAGCCAAAACGTTTGCCCTCTTCCTTTCCCACCTCCCGCCGGACTGTGGTCAGGCGCTGCCAGCCGCCACGCCTGCCCGGCAGCCCCCTGGGGGGAGGAAGGCCGGCTCTGGCGGGGGGAGGTCGGTGCCCTGGGGCCCAGGAGGCAGCGGTGACAGGGTTCTCCGACGGTCCTGATGTCACCTGCTTCGGGGTCTGAAAGCGCCAGATGTCTCCACCCCCAGCCCCACCGCCACACCTCAGCCCGGGTCTGGCGAGCGAAGCCCGGAGGTGAGGTTGTGCAGGTTGTCTGTGCCATCCGGGTCCCCTGTGAATGTCACGGTGCCTGCTGCCACCTGAGACGCGCAGGGCGGGCAGGGCAGGTAGGGCAAACGGCCTCAGGTAGCAGCTGGGCTTGTGGCCCACCTGCAGCCCCCTTGCCTGCCCTGGACCCCGTGTCCAGCCGCCACCTTCCTATCGCAGCCCGCCTGGCCGTGGCCTTGTGTGCAGTTAGTGCCACCCCACGCCTGTCTCTCGATGCAGACGTTCCTGGTGGTTGTGGGTTTGCCGTGGAGCTGGGGAGTGCCCTGTGCGGGGCTCCAGGCTGCTGCCCACCCTTGACCACAGGGGGGTCTGTGGCCCCTCGGCCAGCCCCGGCCACCGGGGCGCTGCACCCAGGCTTGAGGGACAGGTCCCGGGTCGTTGGCCCTGAGAGGCAGCTTCACGGTCCTGGGGTAGAGGCTGTGACCTGCCTGGACCCAGAGGTGAAGCCGAGTGAGGCCTCAACAGCTGGGTGCAGGGGCCGCTCCGTCCCAGCCGAGGGTCCCGTCTTCCTCACGCTCATGGCAGGGAACCTTGCGTGTCAGACGCCGGCCTTGGCGTGAGAGGCCGTTCCCCAGCTGGCATGGCCGAAGGTGTACGGCGAGAGGAAAGGTGGTCCCGGGTGGTCCACACAGAGGCATCCCTGCCATGCTGTGAGGACCAAGGATGGGGCCCTAGTCTCTGAGTCCTCTGGTCTTCCTCCCTGCCTGTCCCCAAGGGGTGACAGGGCCACCAGCACGTTGCCCTGTCCCAGGTGTATGAGTCCCTAAGCTGCTTGTGCCGGGTCCCACAGCCCTTCCCTGGGGCAGTCGCTCTGCCTGACACCCAGCCCCACGCTTCTCCGCCGTGGAGTACCTCGAGCTGGGTCGGCTTTCGGCTCTGGAACCCCCAAACAGACCAGGATTGCTCAGCCCGCGCTGCCGCCAGCGGCCCAAGCAGCCTCCGAGCACCGGCGGGTCTGAGCGGGAAGTTGGGACAGGAGAGAACGTTTCCTTTGGCCTAACTGGCTGGGTGACCCTGACCGAGGGCGGATGCAGACGGGGCGGGCAGGCGCCTTTGCCCTTCCCAGGAACTGCCCCTCCTGGGGAGCCCCGGTGGGCAAGAAGCACCGTCCCCTCCCTCCCGTCTGCGTGAGTCTGGGGACGTTCTCCTACCGGCAAGTGGCTTCCCTCCCCGTTCCGTCCCGTCTTCCTCCGTGTCCTCCAGCAAGGCCTGGCCCCTGCCCTCCCACTGAAGGCAGATTTTAAACTCTCCACAGACTTGCACGTTTCCCGCAATGCCGAGTGTCACAGACGCAAGCCCTTCCCCCATCTCTTCAGGGGTCTCTCTCGCCTTGTTTGTTTGTTAATAAAGTTTACGGAAGGACGGTGGCTCTGCCACAGCTCGCGGTGCCGTCGGGAGCCCTGGGCGGGTCCTCTGCTGAATGTCTCCCGTAGCGTCTGTTTGGTAGCCAGGTCCGGCCCTCGGCCTGAACTTTGGAATTTGGAGATTATATGCAAACGTGTGTAAAGACTCATGAATACGGATGACACTGGAATGTTATAAATTCTGAAATAAAACCCGGAAGCAGATGTGGAGGCTGAGACTTGTGTTCCCGCCGCTGTGACCCAGTGCTGGCGGTGGCTCCCGTCCTCGGGGTGGTTCTCCCGGCGGCCCCAGGCTGCACTGCGTCCTCTGGAGTCGTGTTAGCAGGAGCCGGTGGTGACCCCAGGTGGCCGCCTGGTCTCCGGTCACCACCCAGTGGCAGCTGCCCTGCGGCTCTGCCCCTGTCGCGGTGGACGCCTCTCCAGAAGCTTCCACCGCGGGCGTCTGATGTCTCCCGGGAAAGGCTCCTGCTGCCAGGCCCGGGCGGGTCCCGGCTCGAGAGTTGTCAGGCTGGACTGAGGGTGCAGAGCGGGCGGAGCCACCGCAGCCCGCGTGGGACAAGGTGCCGTGAACCAGGAAGTGGCATCCCTGCGGCGGAGGGCGGGCTGGTCCCCAGCTGGGAGTCACTCACCCCACACTGGCGAAACGACCCCAAGCCAAGAAGGGGACGCCCGGCAGAATGGGCACAGCCCCGCGGCGGGAGAGCCGGCTGGACGCGCCGCTGCGGGTAAAGCTGGTGGTTGTGGCGTCCCCTGAAAGGAGTCGGGCGCGGCTGTGGATTCTGTGGTTTCGGCCCCGGCCCGGCCTGGTGGCTGAGGTGGTGGCTGCTCTGGGGGGAGGGGCCTGGGGGAGGGGCACCCTGGCCTTGGCCCAAGCGCTGGTGACAATGCTGTGGTCACCTGGAAACCTGTCAGGGTGTGACCTGAGCATTTTCTTGTGTTTCAATAAATTTATCTTAAAATCTTGTGAGAAGCAACAATAAAAGTAACTGGCAGGAAACACACTTGGAGTCTGTGATAAAGGGTTTGCTGGGTGCAAGCCCGTGTCGGGCTCCGCTCTCGGCGGTCCGTGCCGGTTCCTGGCGCCCGGCAGGCGTGTGCGGCGGCGCGGCTGGGTGCCCTTGGCCCCGCTGAGCGAAGCCTGAACACAAGCAGAGCGCGGCGCCCTCTGTGCCCCGTGTGGCCGCGGGCTGGGCGTGTCGCGAGGGTGTGGTTTGGAAAGAGCCTTTTCTGAGGACGAGTTTGGCCGTACGCATCAAAGCACTTTAAAAACCGCGTGTCCTTGTTACGTGTACAGAAAGGGGACAAAACTGAATCCATCGCAGGCTCTGTTAGCAGAATGTGTAGTTACGAATGTGCCGAAGAATGTAAGGGTGACCCTTAAAATAACAGAAATAGATGCCATCCGTTCTAAGTAAGCGGAACGAGGAAAAAAAGAAACATGGAACGCTTCTACCCGTCCGCCAGAGGTCAGGCGAGGAACCAAAAGGAACAAGTGACGGGGAGACTCGGCCGTGCCGAGATCCCAGGAACACTGATGGGTGAGGAAGAGCCTAAGAACACGCAGAGCGAAGCCCGACAGCCCCGCATGAAGAAACGCACAGCCTGATGCTTCTGGAAAGATGTCAACTTATCTTCTGGCAGAACCTGGCAGGAAACCTGTGCCGGAGGCCTGGCCGGCACCTGTGTGTCCACGCGCTGTCCGCGCTGAGAGGTTGGTGGCCCTCGGACGCGCAGAGGGGGCTTGGCCTGCAGACACCCGGCTCCCCTCCGCCCGCGGGGGGCCTCTGAGGCCAGGGGTCAGACAGCGCCCCCAGGTCAGCACCGCGGCTGCGCGACCCGAGCTCCTGACACCGGGACCCCGGCTCAGCCCTGCCAGGCAAGGCGGGTGACAGGGACAGGTCTGGGCTGGCCCTGGCAGGGTCTGGCTGTGCTGCACCTTCGCCCTCTGGGACTCTGTGGGAGGACAGAGACCACTGTTCAGGTAACGGGTTGGCAAAACGGGGCAAAGAGTGAGAGACCTGGGCGGGAGGGAGGTGGGGTTGGGGGCAGCTGGGCCCCCGCTGTCCACAGGGTTTGCAGCGGGGCCGTGGGAGGTCGGGAGGGACGGCTTTCTAGCCCGACCCCTCTTTTCTGACTACCTGAGGCCCAGAGAGGCAGAGCTGTGAGCCCAGACAGCCAGGCCCTGCTGGGCCCTGACACCCAGGGCCAGGACTGGGCTGCGACCCAGGGCTGGAGGTCTCTGGGTCCCCAAGGGTTGTGACACCGGCATCCGCACACTTGCCCAGCCCCCCGGGGTGAGCAGGCTCCTCCTCCGCGCTCTCTGCGGAAGGGACGGGGACAGAGGATGCTCCAGCCACAAAGGCCCCCAGAGTGACGTGCTCACTCTGGTGGGTTCACTGGACAGGCGGGAAAGCGGAGGCTCCCGAGGGCTGGTGTCCAAAGTCGCCCTGAGCCCCTGTTGCTTCTGCCCCCAAGGGCTTGGGGGAGACACCGTGGTGCCACCCAGCGCCCCAGGGCATTTGGGGCACCTGACGGGCCGGGGCGTGAGCTCAGCCCCCAGGAGTCTGTCCCCTCACCTTCCTCCCTGTGGCCCACGCGGCACGGGTGGGTTCCCACCTGGCACAGTGGCTTCCGGAAGAGGCCTCGGAGGTCAGGGCCAACTTGGCACCAGCCTGGTCTCCGCAGCAGGGTCCGGCCAGCACCGGGCACAGGGCTGGGAGGGGCCCTGCCCGGGTGGTCGCGGAAACTGGAGGACACGCACCCTGCCCGGCAATTGGTCCCCGGAGGAGGCGGGACAGGGGCCTGGCACCGCTGGCTGGGCAGGGCCTGCCAGCTGCTGGAACGGGACCTACCTCGGTGTGAGAACGGTGGTGGCTCCGGCCGGCGCACAGGGCGACCTCCTGGGGCCTGATTCGCTTAGAGATTTCAGTGGCAGCCACAGCTGTCACAGCTGCTGCCTGGGAGGGTCGGGAGAGGTGGAGTTCAGCAAGGACGGCCCCAAGTGTCACCTCTGCCTGGAGCCCAGCAAGCTCCATTTACAGGGGGGAAAACTGAGGCTCCATGAGGTTATATGTAGCATGTGTTGAGTGGCACCAGGGTTTCACCAGGGTCTGGGACACCAGAAGACCCAGGTGGCAGTGCCAGCTCCGCCACGTCCTGGAGTGTGACCTTAGGCACGTTCCCACCCGCTCAAGGCCCCTTCTTGATGGGGTGCGGCCCTGCCCCCTGCAGGAGGAGGAGGGGTCCAGCCTCTTCCTCCCTGGTGCTCGGCCTGTCCCCCCGGAGCCACTGCCCACATGCCCTCCCTCTGCACGGCGCCGCCGGGGAGCCCCCAGCTCAGCAGCCTGTTCCCCAGGGCCATCTTCCCCCCGCTGAAATCCCTCTGGGCAGACCCTCGTCCTCTTGGCCCCACAGCCTCTCCCAGCAGCCTGAGGCCTGGCACTGCCAGGGAGCCCCTGACGTCTCCTGCGCTGGGCCCTGGAACAGCGGTAGGTCCCCGGCAGGCCTGGCTGCAGCGGTGCCTCGTGCCCTGGGCCTGGGGCACCTGCCCAGACCCTGACCTGGCTTCCTGTGCCGGGACCAGAACAAGGAAACTGGGAAGGAGGGAGGAGCCAGCAGGGGTGTGGCCCGGCAGGCCCTGCGGGTGGCATTGACACGGTGGCTTCAGGCCAATCCTGGGGGCGCTCGGAGGGCGTTTCCCCGACCTGATGCACCTGCGCACTCCTGCTCCGGCCAGTCACCGGCAAAGGGCATCCCAGGACGACGTCCGCTCCCAGGGGCTCCTGGCCCTCTGCTCCTGGTGGCAGAGTGGCTCGGTGGCCCCGGGCTCTCTGCTCCAGACCTTCGGGACGGGCTGCGGCGGAGCCCGGTGAGGGACTTGTGCTGCACAGGATGTAAAGGGGTCTCCCCTGGGGACACCGTCCCGTCCTTACTTCAGACGGTTCTGGGTCTGTGGATGCTTTTCAAGCCGTGTTTTGTGGGAAAGGAGGGAAGGAAGGAAACAGCCTCGAGCAGCACAGGTGTCTTGCTGGGTTCCAGGTGCCGGGAGCAGCCGGCCAGGGATCTGCTCTGCCAGCGTCACTTGGCTAAGCTCGTCTGTCAGCTTTTGTACGTCTGGGAATATATTTGGTGGCGTGATTGGTGGTGGCAGTCCACGTGTAGGGCTCCAGCACCGGGCCACCCGGGGGCTGTGTGGGGCCTGCCGGGTTGAGGGAAGGCAGGTTGCAAGTAACACGCCCTGGCGACTCGGCCCCCAGAGGGTGGCGAGTGCGACCAAGGAACGGACTTTTAAATTTTGTTTTAATGAATTTAAATTTGAACCGAACAGCCACGTGTGGCACTGAGTGGCTCCCACGCCGGACGGTGCTGCTCTAGGATCCTGGACGTGGAAAGGGCCCTGGTGGCCACAGGCTTCAGTTCTCATTCTGTGGAGGGGACCTGAGAGAGGACAACGCCCTTGTGGCATTAAGTCCGGACCCAGGTGTCTGTCAATGTGAACTTTATATTAAAAAGGCCGAAACAGTGCGAGGGTTTGGACGGGAGGCTGCGTCACAAGTGGTCAAGAGGTCAGATCTCTGGAGGATGTCTTTGCGGAGACGCGCTCGGAGCTTCCCCTCCGCACGCTGCGCCTGCGCCCACCAGGGGCCGGGGCCGTGGCTGGCAGCACGCGTGGAGAGCTCTGAGGGCCACAGCACACGGGCTGCAGCATCTACCCACGTTCTTTTCTGAACCTACGTAACTTTTTCAAAATTGGCAAAACTGGTCTAACAGACGTGAAGACCCGGCTGTCACAGACACGACCACTTCAACCCTGCGAACTCGGGCTCGGGGGCCTCCTGGGGGCCCCAGATACCCACCCCCCGGCAGCATGGGGGCGTCCTCGCAGCTCCCAAAGCCCCGTTTCCTGAGACCCCCTGGAGAGCAGGAGAAAGGGAACGGCGCACCGCGCTCTCCCCACAACGGCAATAACCGCACGGTTGACCAGGAGACTGTGGCAAGATTTAATAGTCACGCATCTCAGGACGGCGAGCGGCATCATGCACAGTAGCTGCTGTCGGAGCCTGTTTATTGCCATCGGGTCTGTGACTGCTGGCAGAGTGACGACTTCAGGAGCAACAGGTGGATTAAAAAACCGTGGCTGGGCAGTTCTTTCAGAGGGACCAGGTGAGGACGAGGATTCAGAACCTGACGAAGGTGGCGTCGATCTGCCGCACGGAGGGCAGGGCCAGCATGACCTTGCGCCGGTACTGCGGGTCCCTCTGCAGCGGGTTGCGTTCCAGGTACACGGTCTCCAGGCCGCGCGCGCCCTTCAGCTCGTCCAGGTCGCTCCAGCTCTCCAGCAGGTTGTCGTTCATCTGGGAGGACACACGCACACGCACACACGTGAGAAGAGCCCTTAGGGCCGGACCGCCTGACCTCACACCCCACGAACCCCGACTCTGGGAGGCCACGGAGGGGCCCTCGTCCTTCCCACGCAAGACGGCGCGGTTTGGTGTCGCGTCTTCCCTGGCACCTCAGGACACTTTCTGTCACCTCTTGATACGCCCTGGCCACCCTCCAGCAGCGTCCCGCGTGGGCCGTGTCTGCCGCCGTGGCGGGTGATGGGGCAGCGCCGCCCGCGCCTCCCACAGGCCAGTTCCGGGCCCTGCGCTGGAGTCGGCAGGTCGGAGGCTGCTCCGCCCAAAACTCGCGACTCCTGCAAATCCCCTCCGCAGTTCCTCCCACGAGGTGTCCCTGCTGCTGGTGTCAGCAGCCTGAAGATCCCGCCACGGCAGGTGCCAGGGGCACACAGGTGTGACAGGTGGGACTCGGAGGTCCAAGCAGGCGAGAGTCTGCCACACCTGCCCGGAGGGGACCTGCCTTTGGCGGGAAGTTCTCTCTTTTCAAACATGCTGGGGACGAGAGCACGGAGTGAAGCTGGGATCACGGTGGGGCACGCGTGCTCGGCACGAGAGCACGGAGCGAAGCTGGGATCACAGTGGGGCATGCGTGCTCGGCACGAGAGCACGGAGCGAAGCTGGGATCACAGTGGGGCACGCGTGCTCGGCACGAGAGCACGGAGCGAAGCTGGGATCACGGTGGGGCACGTGTGCTCGGGACAAGACCACGGAGCGAAGCTGGGATCACGGTGGGGCACGCGTGCTCGGCACGAGAGCACGGAGCGAAGCTGGGATCACAGTGGGGCACGCGTGCTCGGGACAAGAGCACGGAGCGAAGCTGGGATCACGGTGGGGCACGCGTGCTCGGGACAAGAGCACGGAGCGAAGCTGGGATCACGGTGGGGCACGTGTGCTCGGGACGAGACCACGGAGCGAAGCTGGGATCACGGTGGGGCACGCGTGCTCGGGACGAGACCATGGAGTGAAGCTGGGATCACGGTGGGGCGCTCTCTCTGCCAGGCCTGGGACTAGCAGGTGTCAGTTACTAGAGCCCCTTCAAGCGAGTGTCACTAAAATGATGCTGCACACAACTCACACATTTTATAACAAAAAAAAGCACTCATTTAATACAAGTGGCAATATCACACTCTTTGGAAGAAATAAGATTTTTTGTAGCAGTCTACCTAAAAATCTTTTCCTCACATCACTGGTGGCTGACGTGGGCTGGCAGCTCTGGTGCAGGGGGTGTGACAGCTCTGTCACCTCCTCTTCCCCTTCAGTGCACACGGCTCTATCCGTGCCTGTCGCTGTCCCACCCCATGTGCTTCCTGTCACTCACATCCCAGTGCATCCCGGAACCACTGTCCCACCAGTCCACAGGGCGCGTCACCTCTGTACCTCCAGGTCTGGGTGATCTGGGATTTCCCATCACACGGTGGATCTCGGAGCAGGTTTCCTCAGCGTTCAGTAAATACGAAATTGGGAATTCCACTCACCACCAATGGCACGTGGTAAGTGATGTCTTTGATGCTGGTAATTTTCAGAGGTTCTTATCTTTGTATTTTCCCAAAGTGGAACTAAAACACATCCCCTGTGTTGTCTCCATGGCGTCGCAGGAGCCCGAGCGCCAGGCTGGGGCGGGGCTGTCGCGCTCGCTGATGGGAAATGGCATTTGTCTCTCTAAGCTCTTCACGTTGGGATGCAAAGGAGCGTGACTTGGGTGTGCAGATTCGTTCCTTTTCCTAAAACGTGTCTCCCCAGAAGATACAATTTTTAGTCTCTTTTAATCTTGAACATTTCCACCTCCTTCTCACATTTTTTTAAAAGTAAAATGTCTTTTTGAAGAAATCTGGATTCACTGTCTTACAAAGCGCCTCACTCGGGTTCCTCTGCCGCTTCCTGCGCTGTCGTCCGGCTCGTTCCTCCAGCTCGCTCGTCCTGAGAACTCGAACTTGCGCCTGGTGCTTGGCGGGCGCAGGCGAAACGCCGCCAGCGAGTGCTCCGCACGGATGAGGCACACGAGCCGCCCACGGCCAGGGATGCGGAGTCCGATCACGCAGGTCAAGCTGGTGACCCCAGATGACTCTGGGGACACGTTTCCTCTCTGCAATCAGCAAGTTCTCCACGGCATGATACTTGGGCCCCTGCGCACACACCAGCTCTCCAATCTTTGCCCAGTCTGTCGATGACCCTGCCTGAACCCACTGCCGGAATCTGCAGGGACACTTTCCTGGTCGTCACTTTCCTAGGAGACTGTCTCGGCGTCTGAGACCCAAACTTAGGTTTTGTGCATACTGGGTTCTGCATTCTGCACGCACACACAGATGCACCTATTTCCCATGACAGTGGTTTCTTGGCTGATATTTGTATGGAAAACTTACATTTATTACCCTAAACTCAAGTACATTTTAAACAAAACAGATACGTAGAATTCCTAAGATACATATCATAAACAACTGGTAGACTATCAAAATCATTCATTTTTTGAAAATCTATGTGACACTTCACTGGAGGGGACATGCACCTGGTGTGCTGCTGGCAGCAGAGGAAACATCTCTTACTCCACATGACGCGCAGGATTCCGGAGAGTGAGCGGGAGCGCAGAGGACAGACAGCAGCCACGCAAGTGAAACTCCCCTTTCTGCTGCACCCCGCGGGCAAGACGTGCGCCAGCCCAGCCTGCGTGGGGAAGGGCTCACACAGGTGTGACTGCAGGAGGTGGGACCAGTGGGCACCTGTCAGCGACAGCCACCACTGTTTCCACTGGCACTTTTCTCCTTGTACGGGCCACGCTTTCCTGCTTCTTTGACTAGCTGGTGGTATTTTATTACTGGGTACTGTGGATGTCACACTGAGTCTGAATTCTGTGGTCCTCCTTTAAAAAGTTTTGCTCTGGCAGATCTGCTTGGTCCCGTGGGCGTGTGGCCGCAGGCTCTGTGAGGCCCTGCTGCGGTTCTGTGGGTCCCTGTCCACGCTGGCAGGCCGGAGCTCCAGGGTCTCCAGGTACCGTGTGACCCCCGGACTCGCCACGGGGCCTGCAGCCCCTGGGCCAGTTCTGCTGACCGCTGGGGCTGCGGCTTCCTCTCTGGTAACCTGCCCCGAGAGCCCCGGCCCCTCGGCAGCCCCCCCGCCTCTCCCCTCTGCCGGCCGCGGACAACGCCACGCAACCCGTCAGACGCCCAGCCCACACCTCGCCGCTGCCTGCTCACTCAGCGTCACGGCTGCGGGACTGGAGACCCGTGTATCTGTTCACGCATTTTACACAGTGGGACAGGTTAGTCAAAGTGGCATCAACCCCAGCGTGTACGGAACTTACCCAGAATTCCTGGAGCTCTGTTAGATGGCTGACATTTTCAATCTTTTTGATTCTATTTGATGCAATGTCCAACATCGTGAGTTTGTTCTAAAATAAGGAGAGAAAATGTTTCCTGGATTACCTCAGTTCAGTGACTGCGTGACCGTGCGTGTCTCTGCTTCCCAGGACAGGGTGTGCCGAGGAGGGCGATGCCACTGCCCACTTCCTGCAGCCTCCCTGGGCTAGGGTTTCCACCCCGGCCTGCACAGCCACCTGCTCAAGCTGCGTGGCCATGGGACTCGAGACTGCACCACACTCCAGCCCTGTCCCATGAGCACCCAGTGACATTGCAGGCCCTGGGAAGAACAGAGTGGCCCTGGGGCTCTGAGATGGGCTTTGAAGACAGGGTGACAACTACAGTAACATTTATTTTGTGCTTATCACGAGGACATGCATGATACCAAGTAACCCTCAAAACAGAATTCCTGCCTCCGTTTAGGGATGAGACACCTGGGGCTTCGGGGCGGGGTAAGGAGCCGCCTAGGCACACAGTGGAGGCTCGAGGTAGCCAGGCCCGAGCCTGCGCGGCCACCTGGGAAGAGGCCGCCGGGACACAGGTGCAGAGAGGGGAGGCCTGGGCCCTGCGGGGGAGTCTTGAGCTGCCTGGAGCTCGTGGCTGAGGGAGCAGGAGGTGACCAGGTGCTCAGGGACCGAGGACAGGGCCCGGGGACAGCAAGCGCCTGCAGTGGGGAGCACACAGCCCCCCAGGGGACAACATTGTGTTTTTATGGCCTTCTACTTGAAAAACAACCATACATGTGTATTGTACTTTCCAATACACATCAGCTAAGCCTGGGTAATGTTTTTTTTAAAGCTTAAAGAGTTTCAATATTTAACAGAAGAATAATTTTGTAATGAAAATTACACCTATTAAAGCTACACTGCTTGCTACGGTATGTTTAACCAAACCAGCTGGCAGGTTTTTCTAAACTCAACAGGAAACGTTTATAAGCCAGCTGAGAGTTCACTCCCTTCCTCTCTGCCCTCATCCCCCTCCCTGCCCCGTTTGAGAATTCTCTTCTATCTTCTGCATTCCTGGTATTCTGAGTCCAAATCCTCCCCAGTTTTAAGGGAAAGTTAAAAATGTCTCAAAATTAAAAAAACCAAGAACCATGAAAGCACACAGAAGCACCAGCCAGCAGCTCTGCTGACGGCAAAGCGCTGTGGCCGGGGCCTCACAGCTCCGCCAGGGCCCTGCCTGCCCCCGGGCACAAGCCGGGTGCACACACTAGCCCAGCCAGACGCAGCACATGGCCCCGCTCTCCAGCGAGCTGCAGACTCCCCGACGTCCCTCCCGCAAGGCTGGGCCCGCCTGCTGCGAGGCAGCCCCGTCACACCCTGTCACCCAGGCGCCCGGCCACGCAGAGTCCTGAGCCCTCCAGTGTGCTGGGGGGGGGGGCTGGGGTCCAGGACAGAAAGGGCCTCAGGGGAGCTGTGAGGGGGACAGGGCTGTGGGCAGCCTGGGGACTCGCAGCGTGGTGGCAGGGGGCTGAGGCCATCAGGTGTGCAGACCCGAGACTGCGATAAGGTGTCTGCAACGCACAGCAGGGTTTGGGCTCGTGGAGTCCGAGGGCCAAGGCGGCACCAGGGCCGAGACCCGGCGGGGGCTGCAGCGGCTGGGGCTGTCCCCTGGCCTCTGAGCGTGGGGGTGCAGCCACGCAGGCCACACTCTGTCAGGTTGTTCTCGGGGAGCTGGCCAATGCTTTAAAAGTGCATCTGAAAGCAAAACAGCAGGAGTTGCTTAAAAGAAAAACAGAAAAAGGCAATGGGACAGGGTGGGGCAAGCAGGCAGCCCAGAGGTCACAACACTGCCCCAGAAATCAGCCAGGGAGCTGGCTGGGCAAGAACGCCAACTCCAGAACAAGCCAGGTGTCGCTGGGACAGCACATTGGCCACGTGGGAAAAGGTTCGCTTACTTTCTTACCTCCCACCACAAAAATAAATTCCAGATGTATTAAGAGATAAAACCTAAAAGGAAGTATCTGTTTGATCTCTAGTTAAAGAAAATCCAAGAGTAAAGACTGTCACATTTGACCTTGACTATCTCTTAGTGCAGTTTTTTTTCTGTTTTGTTTCAGAGGCCCAAGGAGCTGTTTAACGGAGATCCCGGTGTGGTACCCCGACTGGCGCAGGTCTGAGCTCCTCCTCCCCCTCATCCGCCTGGGGACCCCCTGCTCAGGTGAGCCCCAGCGCAGGGCCTGCCCCCAGGGGACGTGAGGGCACCTGCGGGTGACTGCAGGGCAGGGGGCACAGGGGCCCGAGTGTGGGCTCTGGGGGGGCACGCACCCTCAGGCCCTCCGCACAGCCCCCAGCTCCAGCCACAACCGTGGTCCCACCTTTCAGAGACGCCCCAACTTATCACTGCTCCCCTGGGAATGCAAAGCATATACGCTGGTTTGTAAACTTCTAATTATCTGCGAAGTCGGAGGAAGGTGACTCAACTTTCCACAGGCAAATTCTAATTGTTCCAAAATTTTATGTAGATGTTGGTGAAATGAATTCAAAATGTGGTTTTTCCTGCAAAACAACATCACTAATGGCAACCAGGCCCTGGGGCTGAGACACAGAAGCCAAAGGAAGCTTTAATGAGATTAAAGCTCTGTCTACAATAACAAAAATGACCAATCTGGTTACATTTGCTGGCAATTAAACAAAACAGAAAAAAAAAACCCCAGTAAAATTGAATGAGAAAAAGTCTTTTATTTGTCTTGAATATTGTGCTGAGCAAAAGCAGGCTGAGCTGCAGGCAGCTGCGGGTGGGCGCTAAGAGGAGGGAGGAGCTGGGGCCCAGGCCCAGGGAGGGGAGGAGGCTGAGGGGAAGGGGCAGGGCTGAGAGCCCCGGTGCCCCTGTGGGCAGGCAGTGGTGGCTGACGCAGCCGGGGGCAGGGCGGGGGGTTCGGGGGCCTGGAGGGGAGAAGGAAAGGGCAGGTGCTATGCCAGCGGCCCTTGGTGGCACAGGGCCATCTACGGGCAGGTAAGGTTTGTTTTTTTCAAATCTTCCCAAATGCCTACAGCACAGGGTGGACTCGCAGTGATCCTGCCCCATCGGAGGCCTGTGCTGAAATTCCTCACGATTCTGCATAAAGTGTCAGCCCTTCAAGGCACACGTGTCCTGCGCCCCCCAGCCCGAGGCTCCCGGTTCTCACGACCGGGAGGCCTCTCTGAGAAACCTCTCTGAGTGGGTCTGCCCAACACCAGCCGCCGGCCCTGCCCAGTGCCCGTGGCCCACCCAGCCCGCACAGCCCAGGGGGCCTTACGTTGTTCTCCAGGCCCTCGATGACCTCGATGCCGTTGTGGCTGAGGTAGAGCTCCCGCAGGTTCACCAGGCTCTGCAGCCCCTCGATCTTGGTCAGCCGGTTGCTCTGCAAGAACCACACGGGACAAGTGTGACAATGGCTTTCAGGAAATGAGGTTTCTCATCATCCTGAAGAATTCTAAGACTAGGGCATTTCACTTACAATGTGCTAGAATGAGAGTTGTGTAGAGGGAAAAAGCGGATCAGAGTCTTGCATCTGCTGTGCTGGGCTAAAATTCACACGCGGGAATTAACAGGTTTTTTATGTAAAGAACATTTTTTAGATGTATGTGGGCAAGGTTTACCTGAATTCAATTAATAATTTTAAAATGTCAGAATTGCCCAATACTTTAAAAGTAAATTAATTCTTATTTCTCTCACTATTATTGCAACTCAAATGAGGCTTTTTACAGAAGCCTGTGGAACGTCTGCCTCACCAGGAGTGACGCCGCTTCCACACGCCCCTCACGGTCAGTCGGGGACCCCCACGCCAGGCCCTGTCCCTATCTTGCCTCAAGGCTCTGATTCCACTAATTTGCTTCCAGTGAAAATGGTACCGTGAGCGCAGGCAAACTCAAGCGCATCCTGATGCGCAAACACAGATGTCCGGCAGGGCTTTGTTCTCTGGACGATGGGGAGGGAACTGCTCGGTCATCGAGCCCAGCATGTTAGGGGGATTCGGAACAAGCTTGATCTTCCCCCACCCAAGCACTGACCAGCCTGGCCACGCTTAGCTTCCGGGATCAGGTGAGACTGGGCAGGCTCAGCCTTCTGAAGAAGCCCCCCTTGGCTCAAACCATCTAGGACGATTAGGGAAAAGGAATATGACCCTTGAAGAATGAAATTTTAGTCCAACCTCCAGCGGGGGTGGGTCTAGCCTGTAATCCTAGCACCTGGGAGGCTGAGGCAGGAGGATCGCTTTAGCCTGGGAGTTCAAAACGTGCCTGGGCAATATAGTGAGACCCAATCTCTAAAAACACAAAAATAAAATGAAAAAAATTGGCCAGGCGTTGTGGCGCATGCCTGTAGTCCCAGCTACTGGGGAGGCTGAGGCAGGAGGATCGCTTGAGCCCGAGGCTACAGTGAGTTGTTAGCAAGACCCCGTCTCAGAAAAAAAAAAAAAAAAAAGAATGAACTTCTACCTCAGTGTGTGTGCACGTGTCGGTCTGTGGCACCTGAGCTCAGGAGGACCCGTACCTGCATGCTGAGAACTGTCAGGTTGGCAAGTGCATCCAGGTTCTGAAGTTTGGTAATTTTGTTTTTCCCCAGAAACAAACTCTCCAGGTTGGTCAACGCGTCGATGTTCTCAATTGCCTGTGAGGACAGAGGGGCGGTCAGTGCTGCACGGCCCCGGAGCTGTGCCGGGCAGGGGGCACGTGCCGGGCAGGGGACAGAGGTGTCTGGGTGTTAGCTCTGCAGTGTCAGGCAAGTTACTCATCTGCTCTGGAAACTTCCCAGTGAAATCGTACAGTATGAAAAGAAAAGCAAGAAAAAGGGTGGACAGTCCAAGGCTCTGTCTCTCAGGCTCCTTCCTAACGCTCAGGTTTCCAGGGCTCTGGGGCTCCGCGGCGTAGAGTGGAGACCTGCGGGCCGGCACATTTCTCAGCACCTTCCAGCCCGAGCCTGAGCTGACACGTCACTGTGCAGCTCCACACAGCACCCGCCAAACCCACTCCCGCGAGCTGTCTCCACGGGGTTGAGATGCCGGAAGTTCTCACCCGTCTTTAAGACCCTGGAATGCCCACTCGGGACTCGAGAGGTGGGCGCCCTCATTCCGTGGCTCGCTGCCCCTCCTGCTCGGCTCCCTGCCGTGAACACAGGCCGCGAACACACGCCCCTCCACACGGCCACACCCCTGCCGCAGGCAGGGACAACGCCATCCCGCCTGGTCTTCGCAGCTGCCTTGTGTGCAGCGGGTTAACGGCTCTTTACTGACTTCAGTTTCCCTCCTCTTAGCTCACCTCTCTCTCAGCACAAGTTATTCTTTAGACATTTCCGCAGACACAAAACAAGCAGGCCAAGCACGCGCTAGCAGGGTGGGGACTCCAGCCAGCACGGAGGGGCTCTCATCTCATGGTCACAGCAGGCCTCGGCCCCGGGGCGGGGCAGGGCCTGCTCACAGGCTGTGGCCTGTCTCAATTTGTGATGGGCCACAGTTCTCCTGGAGCATTCCATAGTGACGGCCCTGGTAAAATGCTGGCATCTGGGCTGCTCTCTAGTTTTACATGTGCTGCCTCGCTATTTGTGGCCACGAGATCTCTAACAATAGCCATCGAGAGACTCTCGCCAAAGCTGCCTCCCGTGGTTTGCACCTGCCCAGGCTCCCAAGGGCCCAGCGGCACTGGCCACCGTGTGCTGTAGCCCCTCCAGCAGCCGAGCGGAGGGCGCAAAAACACGGGGTGCAGGTGGACGTGCCTGGAGACACTTGCCTGAGCTGCCAAACCAGGCTGCGGGAACACAGGCTCAGTGCCGCGACCCCGAGCAGGAGCCGGGTGTGGGGCCCGTGGGGTATTCTGGCTGACGGAGGCCCCCGTCCCTGCCCGCGGGAGCCACGCTGCTCTCCGCCCAGCAGACCTACCCAACGCCAGCCCTTCAGTAATGCCCCTCCAGGCTCCCCCGCAGATGCCAGAGACTCTTGACACCAGGTATGGGTCAGCTGGCGAAGGACCTGCTCCTGCTCCTCCTACAGAACCCCGTGTCACGTCTTAGGAGTCTCCTATTTCCATTCTGCCCCACGGTTCCAACGTCCAGTGGATCCTGCACAACAGACCTAACCCCGCTGGGGATGCGTCCCAGGGGCACAGAGCTGTACAGGGAGGAGGGGACAAGCCGGCACTGTGCTCCGGGTGTCTCGGCAGCGAGACACCTTCGAAAGCCCCTGGCACGGACCGCTTTGCGGAGCTTCCTCTGGAGAAAACCACCGCGAGCGCGTTCCAGAGCAAGGTGCCCCGGGTGGGCGGGTTCAGCCCGGGCGAAGCACAGCCGGCATGGCCTGTGCTGGGCCGCGGTTTAGACGAAGGGCCGCTGAAATCTGTGTGCAGAACCAAGGCCAGGCCGCTCAGCTTGGGCACGTGTTCTTACTAGCGCTGACTTCCACTTAGCACTTTTTCTTAAAAGAATAATTTCCTGGTTTATGAAAGAAATCACAGCACCGTCAGAAAACAAAAGCCAACCACACATCCACACGCGTCCATCTGTCCACACGCAGCACGAGGACGCCGGTTCGTGCGTCTGCACCTACCCGGATGCGGTTGGATCCCAGCTCCAGCATCTGCAGTTGGTGTAAGTTGCTTAAGTTCTCAATTTTATTGATTTTATTGTTGACCAAGAAGAGTTTCTTCAGTCGTGTCAACTTGTCAAGCCCTTCAATGTTTCTCAACAGATTAAAAGAAATATCTAGAACCCTGGGAATAAGCAAAACTTTTTTTTAAAAAAATGAGCACACGCTGCATAGAATTTAGCTAACTCAGAGGTGACATCCCCACCCAGGGGGCTGCAGTCCCCAGGGGATCACATGCCCAGGAGCCCGGGGAGGGGGGCGTGCAGCCTACAGCCGCCTGGTGCCCTGGCTCCCAGCGCCGTATTTGAGGCAGAAACCACGTTTCATTTACAGCTGTGTCTACGGCAGGACCCAACACCAGGCTCTGCACACAGAAGGGATCCGAGAAGTATTGAATTAAAAACAAAACAAACAAAAATCAACAAGCAGCAAAGTGGCAGAAGCCCGGGCAAAGTTTTGTCTAGGACCTGACTCCTAAAATTAATCTCATTTATTCCTTTATTTAAAAAAAAAAAGGGCCGGGCGCGGTGGCTCACGCCTGTAATCCTAGCCCTCTGGGAGGCAGTGGCGGGTGGATCGCTCGAGGTCAGGAGTTCGAGACCAGCCTGAGCGAGACCCCGTCTCTACTAAAAATAGAAATAAATTATCTGGACAACTAAAAATATATATATAGGAAAAATTAGCCGGGCATGGTGGCGGATGCCTGTAGTCCCAGCTACTCGGGAGGCTGAGGCAGTAGGATCGCTTAAGCCCAGGAGTCTGAGGTTGCTGTGAGCTAGGCTGACGCCACGGCACTCACTCTAGCCCGGGCAACAAAGTGAGACTCTGTCTCAAAAAAAAAAAAAAAAGTTCAAGGCCGGGCAAAGTGGCACATGCCCGTAATCCTAGCACTTTGGGAGGCTGAGGTGGGAGGATTGCTAGAGGTCAGGAGTTCGAGACCAGCCTGAGCAAGAGCGAGACCCTGTCTCTACTAAAAATAGAAAGAAATTATATGGACAGCTAAAAATATATATAGAAAAAATTAGCCGGGCATGGTGGCACATGCCTGTAGTCCCAGCTACTCGGGAGGCTGAGGCAGGAGGATCGCTTAAGCCCAGGAGTTTGAGGTTGCTGTGAGCTAGGCTGACGCCACGGCACTCTAGCCTGGGCAACAGAGCCAGATGCTGTCTCAAAAAAAAAA
This sequence comes from Lemur catta, assembly GCF_020740605.2. Taxonomy (NCBI): domain Eukaryota; kingdom Metazoa; phylum Chordata; class Mammalia; order Primates; family Lemuridae; genus Lemur; species Lemur catta. The sequence goes on from NC_059135.1 coordinate 907,286, forward strand.
AAGTTCAAATGGCAAAAGAGGAAATCATGGATTCACCTTCCCCTCTACCTAATTCCGGCACCATCCCTGAGTGGAGACTGGCCAGGAGTCCCCGCTGCAGCCTCCCCAGTAAAGGTTCATCTTGCAAGTCCACACGGCCCAGCCTGCTGGTGACACGCACAAAGGTGCCGTGCCCTCCTGGAACCCTGCACACGGGCAGGCAGGGACCTGGGAGCCAGTTACAGGGCAGGACCCCGTGGCAGAGGTGGCCTTGCCCAGGCCAAGGGCCAGGCAGGGTTGGCTCTGGGAAGGCTGGGTGCGCCCATCCGGCCGTCTCCCCACCTCCCCGCACCCTGGTCTGCTCGGGCTTCAGGACTCACTCCAGCTCTGTCAGCGCCTCCAGATTCTCAATCTTCTTGATCTGGTTGTCGTAAAGATCCAGTTCTCGAAGATTCTGTAGCTCCTCCAGATTCTCAATGCATTTAATTAAATTTTGACGGAGGCAGAGAGTCTGGGGGACGGGAAAGGACAATTGACGTAGGCAAGGGGGAGGCCACAAGAAAGCGCCAGCTGTTACTGGAGGACCCAGGACAGGCCGTCCTGGTGGAAAGACGTGCTTTTATTCTGCTGTTTTCTAGAGGGGTGCTGACCTCCGAGAGCCAGGGGAGGGGGGTGCTAGCGAGCACTGCCCACCCCACCTGAGGCTGGAGGCAGGCCCCGCCCTGCTGACCTACGTCCGTCTGGGGTTGGGCGTGTGTGGCATTTGCTGGCAGAACAGAAGAACCCTTAGCAGACTCCATTCTGAGAATCCCATTTCACTGAGGTCCATTAAGGACGGGGAGACCTGGCGAGTGCTTAACCGAGTGCAGGCTCAGACCTGCCTCCGTCTGCGGCCTGAGCTCCAGGGCCGCCCCCAAGCTCACACCCACCGTGTCAGGATAAGGACACCTGCCCAGACCCAGCGGCAGCTCAGGGCCTTCCGCAGGACGGGACAAGGCCTGCACCTCAGGACTGATTTCCTGGTTATGGATTTGTCCACACCCCAGGTGGGTGCTGCCAAGTCACAGCAAGGCAAGCCCAGTGTCCCTCTCACCTTCACTTTCTTCAGAACCTCAAACCCTTCAATCTTCCCAATGCGATAGTGATTCAGATCAACATCCTGAAACAAAGAAGAAATCTCGCTCAGCTGCAGCGAAGTGCCCAGAGACCCGTTTCCTATCACGGAGCTACCAGTGGAGGTGCGGTGGGTGGGCAGAGGTGGGGAGGGGTGAGGGAGGCGGGGAGGGGCGGGGAGGGGGTGAGGGAGGCGGGGAGGGGTGAGGGAGGTGGAGCTGCACCAGGATGGAGCCGCAGCAGGAGGACAGTGGCAGGGTGTTGCCAGAGGCTCTTTACGTTAGTTTTATGTAACACTGACCCTCAACACGTTAGTTTTATGTAACACTGACCCACAACACATTAGTTTTATGTAACACTGACCCTCAACACGTTAGTTTTATGTAACACTGACCCACAACACATTAGTTTTATGTAACACTGACCCTCAACACGTTAGTTTTATGTAACACTGACCCTCAACACGACTGGTGTCTGACAGCTTTCTCTCACTCCCAGCTCCCAGGAACGCAAAGCACATGCCCAGGCTCCAGGGATAAACACCCTATCCCAGCGGTCCCCAACCTTTGGCACTAGGGACCGGTTTTGTAGAAGACAGTTTTTCCACGGCCTGGGGTGGGGTGGGGGTGGTTTGGGAAGAGTCAAGTGCATCGCATGTCCTGTGCAGTCAGACCTCTCTGCTGATGACAATCTGCATTTGCAGCCGCTCCCCAGCGCTGGCATCACCACCTCAGCCCCACCTGAGGTCATCAGGGTTAGGTTCTCGTAAGGAGCCACAGCCTCGGTCCCTGCAGGCGCAGTTTACAGTAGGGTCCTCGCTCCTGTGAGAATCTAGTGCCACTGATCTGACAGGAGGCGGGGCTTATGCGATTATCTGAACAACGGGGAGCGGCTATAAATACAGATGAAGCTTCACTTGCTCCACGCTGCTCGCCCCCTGCTGTGAGGCCCGGTTCCTAACAGGCCACCATGGACGGGTATCGGTCCGTGGTCTGTGGCCTGGGGCCTGCAGCCTTATCCCGTCAGCACCAGAGACGCACTGTGGGCAGGAGGCCCAGCAGCCAGCTGTCACACCGCGTGGGGCTCCGCCCTCCCACTGTCCACGGGCACACTGCTTTCCAGACAGTGGACAACGCAGTCATCAGAGCCACACCATTTATGACCTGCCACACAAGGCCCCACTGGTTAAACAGAAATGGGATTTCGATAACTTGTATTAAAAATAACAAGAACATAGGAATCCGACCCAGCTAACGGAGGCTAGGCAATCTCTCTAGGGAAATCATTTACTAATCTGGCACCTTCGTACAAGACAACCCGATGGTCAGGGTGGTCCACACCACAGCCCGAGGCTGGGCCAAGCAGGCAGCATTACCTCTGCATCTCTGTCCAGGTTGATAGTTTCCATGTCCACAGGCAGCTCATGTTCTGAAAAAACGCAAAGAAAAAGAGAAGTCCATTCAGAACCTCATTTAGAGGAGGTGGTGGCCCCAGGCTTCTGTAAAGAACCGCCTCCCCGCTGAGGTCTGGAGAAGCTTGGCTCGTGGAGCCAACTCAAACCCGAGGAGAAAGACCCACCCAGATGGTACAGCAAGGCCCTGGAGGGCGTGGGAGGGTCAAACCCTGCTTCAACAACGGTGACTTTTAAATATCCTGAGTTTCCTGAATTCAGCTATTGGCAAAGGTCTCCAAACTTCCGTCTGCACCTCTGAACTTCCCAGGAAAGGACATGTAGTCTAAGGCTGTTGGCAGAAAGGAGGGCAGGCAGCCCTCGGGTGGTGCGGCTGGCAGCAGCCGGCCCTTACCACCTTCTTTCCCTTTTAGTTGGTGGCAGTAAGTCAGGCTATTTGAATACGGATCACGCTGGGCACTGATGTGACCCATCAGATGTTCCAGGACGTGCCTCTTATTGGTTTGGAGGGTGGCCCGGCACCTACAAATGCCTCTCTCTGCAAAGAGCAATATGAAATGAAGCACAGCTCAGCAGACAGGATCAAAGAGCCTCACTGAATAATTTAAACACATGTCTCAATTGGAAGGCAGGTGAACTAATTCCAGCTGAGAAACTCATTTGGATTTCTCCACCCCAGAGAGCCGGCTTCGCTGGGCTGGGCGGCTGGGGGCGGCTGTGAGGGCGGCCCTTCCTCTCCATCGCATTGGAACTTGCTGAAGCTCACGTGCTGGGAAGGACTAAGACACACGTGGCAGACGCGCTCACAAACGCACATACCATGTGCATGCAGACACGCACACTCCTTAAAACTTCAAGAGCAACAGTAATTCCTTAATGTCACCAGACATCAGTCACTGTTCACATTTCCTCAACCATCTTCTCAATTCTTTCCCTAGTTTGCTTGAATTAAGGTCCGAATAAGGTGATGTATTTCGACTGAATGGCATTTCTCTTGCAACTTTTTGTTGGATGAAACAGGCTGCTCATCTTGTAGTGTTGCTCCCGTCTGGACACTGATTATGGCACCAGGATACTCTCGACTGTATTTCCTGCAGACGGCCTGTCACTGTTCCCGTCTCACCTGAGCTCATGCCGCCCCTCCCTCCCTGGACCACATCTGCACGCGGCGCTGCAGGGGAGCTCAGTCCTGGGCCTCAGGCCCACGGCTGGCTCCTTCCAAGACGAGCGGTCAGCCTGGCTCCTCGACTGGAGGCCAGAGGGGAGCGCGTGGCATGGGGGCGGCTTAAAGGGATGGTCCCATACAGCTGGATTCACTTCACTGTCCTGTCACTATGCCTTTCCTATAATGAGCAACTGCGGCTAGTTAAAAAATATGAGGCTTACTATAGTTTATTTAACTTTAACTTTGTAGGACACCAACCAGTCTAAGAATTAAATAAAAGGAACTGGGAAAAACCAAGAGATGTACCCAAATGCCCCCAAAGACAGCATAAACCCAACGTTCACAAGCTCAGGAAGTTGCACTGGAAGAGGCACTACGAGTAAGGTGGGCTGCCCAGGTCACTTCGTGTCCAAACCAGGACACTTTGAGAGTAAAATGGGCATCACAGACGGTCATGCTGGGCTCGCAGGTAGAAACTGGGCTGTCCCCAGCTCCTCGACACACGGTCATGCTCTAATGGGGTCCCATCTGTAATGGATCAAGCGCAGCGCTGGCCCCCACACTCAGAATGTTAGCTGACCCCTCAGGCAAGGCTACCAGCCTAGAATAGCCTCTGAATGCCTTATGTATTCATCATATTTTAAAAATATGGGAAAATAAGTAGAAGGTGACAGTTAACATGTTTAAATTTGTTTTATTTGAACTTAAGACTTAAATACAGGGAAGAGCAAGTCCTGGTTTCTCTAAGGACTAGAAATGCATGTTCCCAGAGAACTCACAGTCAGCCAGCCAGCTGGGGGAAGGAACCTAGAGAACTCACAGTCAGCCAGCCAGCTGGGGGAAGGAACCTAGAGAACTCACAGTCAGCCAGTCAGCTGGAGGGAGGACCCTAGAGAACTCACAGTCAGCCAGCCAGCTGGGGGGAGGAACCTAGAGAACTCACAGTCAGCCAGCCAGCTGGGGGGAGGAACCTAGAGAACTCACAGTCAGCCAGCCAGCTGGGGGGAGGAACCTAGAGAACTCACAGTCAGCCAGTCAGCTGGAGGGAGGAACCTAGAGAACTCACAGTCAGCCAGCCAGCTGGGGGGAGGAACCCAGAGAACTCACAGTCAGCCAGCCAGCTGGGGGAAGGAACCCAGAGAACTCACAGTCAGCCAGCCAGCTGGGGGGAGGAACCCAGAGAACTCACAGTCAGCCAGCCAGCTGGGGGGAGGAACCCAGAGAACTCACAGTCAGCCAGCCAGCTGGGGGGAGGAACCCAGAGAACTCACAGTCAGCCAGCCAGCTGGGGGAAGGAACCCTGGACTCAGACGAGCCGGGCGCCAGGCCAGCCAGTCTGTCTCGTCACCGTGTGCCCTTGGGCGAGCCATAGCGAGTCTCACAGTTGTCATCGCTAACACGTTACAGCGTCGTCACAATTATCCCTCACGACAGCATCGCTGACTGTGCCGCGAGCCCGGAAAAGGCAGCGCACGGCAGCGCTCTGCCAGCTCTGTCCCCCCAGAAACCCGACATCTCCGCAGCACATGTCTGAGGACAGCGCAGCCCCGCACTCCTGCTGTGCGTGACCAAGTCGGACGACAACGATACTTCCATCCATCACTCCCATGCACTCTGCTCCACCCACGTCACTTCCAGAATACCGACTCTGAAGTTCCAAAGTAAATGTGGCTGGTACTTTTGTGGTAATCTTCTTTTGCCTTAAAATTAAGTTGCCATAGTTACCATCATCTTTGCTGGCAGAGAGTGCACAACATGATTTTAAAAATCAGCTTTTTTTTTTTTATAAATTTAATTTTTATAAGGGTAATGCATGATTATCCATACCTTGTATAAAATCTAGAAAATGTAGAACCTATAGGTCCTTCTCAAACCAGCTATTCCAAAGACCCTGAGCAACAGTTTGATGTATTTTCTTTCTTAGGCAAGTAAAACTACATATTCATTTTTTTAGCTAAAAGCAAGATTTTAATATGCATACTATTTAGAAACTTCTTTTTTTAATCTAATAACATATCTTGGACATGTTTCTGTATTCATGGTTTCTCTCATTCTTTTCAATATAAATTGATTTTTTAAGCAAACAAACCAAAAGGCTTGCGCCATTGTTGAGGAGAGCAAAAAACCATAATTATGGGCTGAGAAATTACTTTTCTTAACTCTAAATTTATTTTGTTGTCGTTATTCACTAAAACAACAGGAGACACTGGGCGTGGTGTCATGCACCCTGGTCCCAGCTGCTTGGGAGGCTGAGGCAGGGGATCACTTGAGCCCAGGGGTTCAAGGCTTCCGTGAGCTGTGATCATGCCACTGCCCTCCTCCTGGGCAATGGAGGGTGACCCTGTCTCTTAAAAACAAACAAAGACACAAAAAAAACCCCACAAAAACAAAAACAAAAAAACCCAACAACCATTGGAAGCTATGGGCTCATTTTCCACATAAAATGATTTCCTAACATCTGGAGACTTCAGAAGTCAGTCCCCAGCCTATAGAAACGGTGACGCAGCGTTCAGAACGGCTTCTCCAAGACAGTCGAAGTTTCTGTTGCTCTGGTAGGACACAGAAACACAGGAACCAGCCACAGTGTTTACCTCAAATCTTGCTTGCTGAACATATGGTTAATACAACAATTCTCTGGTTCTGTCCCAGATGGCCTCCTGGTACCAACATCAGCAGCAGCATTTGCCGTCAGGGGAATTAGCAGAAACCACGTCCTTCTTGCAAGTGCCATAACGAGTTGGCCCACGGAGGGGGCGTCTCAGAGCACGCCTCTCCCAGACAGCACACCCCTGCCCCCGGCCCCCGGAGGGTCCCTAAGGAGCACCGCAGCCCTTCCCAGGACTGACATAACCCCCAGACCCCACGGACAGACCACATACAACACAGCCAGCACCCCTGAGGGAGCCGGCCTGGTACCTTCTGGGTCCTCGTCCCCCTTCTCCTCCCCATCCTTCAGGCTCTGTCTGCTGAGGTCTGTCACACCGCTGCCATCAAGCTTCCTCCCTTCTTCATCACCCGACTCTTCGGATTCGACCCGCCTGTCAACTGAACCCACACAGCAGTAAGAATCCACAGCCACTTTATGTGACTATTTGGGGAACACGTGACAGATTTGCACCCAGCTGTGAGTCAAAGAGACCATTCGGAAATGTCTGTTGAATCTAGTTCAAGGAACACCTAAGTGTCTCCCATGTCCCTGTCCCGTATGAGGCAAACCGTGGCAGGAGATCTGGGGTGGAGAGAGCAGAGCACGGGGGCCATGTGGATATTTAGGAGAATAACACACTCTTCCTGCCCTCAATGAACTTGTGACGAATGGCCAAGTGTTCTGAAAGCCTTGGGATCATCTGTGGTCAGATGCACTAACGGTTCCACATAGTGAGGCACCTCTTGAATGACTCTCACTTTTGGCTGGATGTCCTCCTCAGAGGGGACCACTGTGACCCCTCCAGCCACATACCTTCATCCATGCTCCACTTCCCATTTGGCCAAGAAAACCAGCCCAGGTCACAGGCCCATGTTCTGAAAGGAATCAAGACTAACTCGCACCAGACTGGCAGGGGCACCAGTGAAAAACCAGAATACAGCCAACAGTGCCGACTACCCAAGGAAAAGTCACTGGGCAGAGTGCTACCAACTCCAAGCTTTTAAAGGTGGCAAACAAATTTTTTTAATAAATATTTTCTGAATTAATGAGTAAAGCAATGATTAAATGTGGCAGGTAAAACTTCTTTAGCAAGGTTGTCAAATCACTTTTCTTTTTCTTACTTTTTTTCATGATCTCTTTTGGAAGACTGACTGGAAGATGTGAGGCAATGACATTACTTGGAATTATCAACCATACTGAAAGTACTCTTTCCTGACTATGGCTTATCTATAAAGGGATGTGCTCTTTGAGGGAAAGAAAGTTCTGGTTCCTCCTGGTATTTCTGGCTGTGCCTAGCAAAGTAGCACCCAGGAAAGGATTGCTGTATAAAACAAGTCCTTACAAAATCTACCTCCAAAACATCCAGATTCACTCCTTCTTCCCTGTCCCAGCAACCGCCTTAGCTCAGTTCCTACTTACTACCTTGGACCTGGGCTCCCGCCCTGCTGCCTGACTGGTCCCTCTGTGACTTGTCTTGCCCTGTTTCATCTATTCTCCATTGACAGAGATTCTGATCTTTGACTCCAAAAGTATTTCTGTGATGCCAACAGCTCTTCCTGAGTTTGCATCTCGCCCCCAGAGACACAGCTTTGGCAAATCATTCCTTTTCAAAGCCTCAGTCTCCTCACATGTAGAGGCACAAGCGCAGTTAGCATGTGCATGACACGCAGTAGATAATTGACAAATTAGTTATCACCAAGCATGGGCACTCTGTGGTCCAGGCTTAAGGAAATAAAGTTCTCCCTAAGAGAACTCCAGGGAGAGGAGAGGAGTGGGAAGAGGTTAGGAGGGGCTTAGCTAATGAAGGGCAGCCACAGTGAAACCCGAGAGCAGCAGAGAGGGCCTGGAGCACGGGACGGCAGACCAGCATGCGGAAAGTGAGTGGGGCGTTGGGGGGTGACGGGGTGGTGAGCAGCCCAGAGAAGGCGAATGTCTGAGTTAGGTGCTGGCAGTGAGAATGGAGGAAGTACTGAAGATTTGAAGACATTAAAAAGTAGAGGTGTCAGAGCTCCTTGACTAACAGGACATGGGCGGGAGTGGGTGAGAAAAGCCTGGCTTTTGTATTTGCCATTTGCTAAGACACGGAAACAGCTGAAGAGGGATAGGGGAAGAGGGATAAGGGAATAGGGAGAGGGGAAGAGGGATAAGGGAAGAGGGACAGGGGAAGAGGGACAGGGGAAGAGGCACTTCTTACAAAGATTCAAGCGTATCAAAGTCTGAGACCTTTAATATCCCCTCCACCCTCCACCTGCAACCTTCTCTGGCCAGCCTCACTGGCCACTTCCCACCCTCATCACGTGTGACTGTCACCCTTGGTCAAACTCTCCTTCACACCCTTTTGCCTAAGACTGTGCAGTTTCCTTTGTCTGGGTGACCTTTGATCTTTTCCCTAACCCTATCCCCCACCTGGTTGACTTCCAGTTATCCTGCAAGGTCCACAGCTCAGAGCTGGCCTTGGGTGCGCAGCCGTCACCACTCCCAAACATGCCAGCTCTTCTCTGCACCACCCACCTCCAGCTCCTCCCTAGCACTTTTCACATGAGACAGTGACTGCTCTTCTGGGAGGTCTGTACCCCTCAACAAACCAGGGGAGCCCAAAGCATGTAAGCACTCCAGGACACGACTGACTCCCAGCTGGGGGTAAGTGTATGTGAATGTGTGTGTATGTGTAACTGCGTATGCATGTACATAAGCACATATCAACATGTGTATGTATGATATATACATACACGTAGATACAATTTTTTTCTAACAAATTGAAAAGGAGGAAGAAAGTTGAACTGTATTTTCAAAACTATGACAGCCCTGAAAACAGGCACCGCCTTCTATAACTCAACCCTTTTATTCCTCTGCTCCTCGACACCCCTTCACCACAGTCCACTGGCTTTCAAGAGGGGACGGACCCTTCTCTATCGCTGCCACGTGAACCAGTGAGCAGACTCCGGGAGGTCCCCGGGCCGAGCTCCGTCTCCTCGTCAGCTGACGGAGGACCGCTCCCCCGCTTCCTCGCCTGTCAATCTCAGAGGTTCGGGGCGAGGCTCCAGCCGGGCTTCGGAGCCACCGCGTCCCACTCGGCCCCACCCCCGGGCCTGGGCTCGCGCCGCTGCCGCCCGTCTCAGTTCTGGGTCCCTCCCGGGCGATGCCGCCCCCGGGCCGGGGCTCTCGCGAGTCTGGAGCCTCCCCCGCGCCCCTGGGTCCGGCTGGCAGCTGTCAGGGGGCCACGCGGCGGTGGCTGGGAGCGGGACGCTGAGTTTCCCTCCCGCAAGGGTCAGGGCCCGCCCGTTGCCCGCCGCCCCCGAGGGCCGCTCACCCTCCATCATCTCCTGCGACTGTTGCTGCCCCGCGCCGCGTTCCGCCGCCATGTTGGCTGCTCTTCCCCTTTCCGGAATCGTTTCCTCAGCCCCTCAGCCAATCAGGATCCCGGCTCCGAGCCGGCCCAGCCAATGGAATCCCGGCACAGGGGCCTGGGCCCCGGACGCGCCTGCGCGGGCCCAGCGCCTCACGGGAGCTGTAGTTCTTTCGCGAGGCCGCCCGCCTCGCCTCCCGCTGCCAAGTTCTGGAAGCTGGGCCAGGGGTGCCGGCGCAGGACGCTCGGAGACGCGGCGGCGGGCGGACGGAGAGGGCGTCGAAGCGGAGGGGAGAGGCGTTCTGGGCTCGCGGGTTGGCTCAGGTCACTGTCCCGACCTCGGAGCCGTGGGGCGACCGCGGGCCGGGCGGATCTCTCCGTGGGTGGCAAGGTGTGGGCAGGTTCCACCTGCATCCCCGGCTCTGCGAGCCTCGTTAGCCGCGTCTGGACAATGGGCCGAGAGGCAAGAGCGGCACCTTTCCCGGCGTCCCGGCGCGGATTGACCCCGTGCGAGCGGCCGCCTGCTCTGGACGCTCAGCGCAAGGCAGGCAGGTGCGCGGCGCCAGCTGTGCTCCGCTCGCCGGCCGTTCCCAGCCCAGTGCATGTGCTGCAGCCCTCGTCCGCCCCTCGGAGCCGTCCCGTGCCTCCCGTCTCCAGGACGAGGCCGCCGAGAGGCGCGCTTCGCGCTGCTCACCCGTCTTGATTCCGAGGCAGGAGGAAAGAGCGTCTGCCTGGCGGGGATGGCGGTGCGCCCATCTCTTTTGGCTCCTCCGAGGCGCCGTAGGGGTGGCCGGTGTTGCGTCCCTAGCAACCGTTAGGGCGGGCTTCTCGGTTCCGGCTCGCAGGCGCCAGTGATTGGTCCGCGGTGCCTGTCAGTCGGCGCGAGTCGCTCTGCGATTGGACGGTGGGCTAGAAGCGCGAATGGGCTCTCTCCCGCGGTTTCAAGCGAGCTCCGCGGCCGTGCTCTTCGCAGGCCTCAGGTGAGATACCTTCGCTCCGAGAGAGGGTCAGGCTCCGCCACGTCCCGAGGGCTGCCGTCGGCCCTGCGGCCCCGCGCACCGGCCCGAGGGTCCCTCCGCGGCTCTCGGACCAGCCCAGCCGCGACCCCTGGCGCCCCTCGCGCGCCGCCGGCCGCCTCCGCTCGGTACCGGGCGCGGGGTCCGGCCGTTACCCGGGCCCGCCCGCGCTCCGGGTGCCGGCTCGGCGCTCTGCGGGCGTCGTCCGTCCACTGCCCGCCCCACCGGAAGGTAAGTGCCGGGGAACCGCGCCCTGCCGTGCCCCGGCGCCCTGCGGCTGGGGCGGGCCGTGGGGGCGTCGCCGCCGGCCCGCGGCTTGGTGCCCACGCGTGCCTGGGCGGCGTCCTTGCCCTTCTTCGTCCTCACCGGCCTTGCTTTTCCCAGAGCAGGACGGGGGCCTGCGCGGAAGCCGTGGGATGCTGCCTGATGCCTTTCATCCCGCCCGCCCTTCCACTCCTCAGCCAGTAAATCCGCCCCATTCTCTGCCGATTTTTCTCCTAACGGGTTCCCTTGTCGCAGGTTTGCTATTACCTTAATTTAACACCTTATAATTTCTTTCCTGGAATACTGCAGCCTTTCTCTTTGCTGACCTCACACAGCACAGGAGGCGCGGAGGGAAAAAGGACTCCTCTTCCCGGCTGCCCTCCCAACTTTCCTCCCCGAACGCCACTGTAACATTCAGTAATGCAATTAAACTTCTGTTTGATGTATCAAATTTAGACAGTATTTATCTACTTTCTCCCATGAAAGACAAAAACACTGGGGCCCTTACCCTCCCTTCACATTTCCTGCTTTTCCCTCCCATTTTGTGTTAGTTACTTTTCCAAAGTAAACTTTTGTAACATTTTCAGTGTATTCTGAATAGTTATCTTGCTTTTTAAAGTAAAGTTTAGTAACATTGACGATGAAGTCTGAAGAGTTATGTTTTTTGCAAATTAAAGTTTTATATCAGTATATTCTGAAGCGTTATATTTGTTAAAGAAAAGTTTTATAACATTTGCAATGTATTCTGAAGCTGTGTTTTGAGCTTTGGGTATAGGTCGGTTCTAAGAGTAGAAAACTGCCTTTTATGTGATCATACCATTATTATTTATTGTAGAAATAAGTGGCGTATTTAGATGCTTAGAGAAGGAGATAGAAACTTGTGGCTAAATGTCACATTAAGTGTTGCTACTTGAAGGAAAATGACACATTCTAGTAACTTATTTGATTTCTTCCTGGCTTCCTATACATCTTTTGGTTTGTACTGAGCTGTTGCCTTCCAGGATCCCGTGCTGGGTCTGTGTGCGGAACATCTCTTAGTTTTTTAGTGTCTGTTAGTTGATTCATACGAAAGAGTAAAGGCGATGTCAGTCATGAATCATACCAGTGAGGTGGACTCATTTAAGCCCACCACCCGCATCAGGGGTCAGGAGACCCAGTGCCACTGGCCCCTTCCCCACCCAGTGCCCCGCTGGACCCTCAGAGAAACCACCTGCCTGAAGTTTGGATTTATCAGTCTCTTATTTATGAAGTAGTTTATCAATTGTGTGTGAATCCCTAAATAATATATTTAGATCATTTTGTTTTATTTAGATTATTTTGTATAAGAAAGGAATCTTACTGTTGATGTCATTTATAACTTGATTTTTTCCACTCATTAGATTTATCCTTGTTTTCACTGCTGTAATTCATAGCATGAATATGCCAGAATTTTCTTGTGAATGAGTATTTGTGTCGTTTCATTGCCTTCCTGCCTTTCTGTCTTTGCCATTGAGAACCATGCTGCCGTGAACATTCTTGTGTGTCTTGCTACCCACATGCAAGAGTTTTTCTAGATTATAAATCTAAGTGGAAAATGCTGTGTAAGAGTAGGTAAATGTTTGATTTAAATGTTTTCTAAAGAGATTGTATTAATTTGTTCGAGTTCTGTTGATTCATATCCTTATCATTTGGTGTTATAAGAATTCTTAATTTCTTTTGATTAGTAGGTATAATATTATAGTGATTATGATAATAAAGTTAAGCTTCCTGTCATAGGTTTATTGGCCACTAGGATTTCCTATTCTGTGAAACTCTTTTTCCTATTGTCATTTTTCTGTTGGGCCATGTGTCTTTGAAAAATTTTAACTGTTAAATTATTGACCTTTAAAAACCACTCTAGGCTGGGCACAGTGGCTCACACCTGTAATCCTAGGACTTAGGGAGGCTGAGATAGGGGGATCGCTTGAGGCCAGGAGTTTGAGACCAGCCTGGGCAACATAGTGAGACTCTGTCTCTACAAAAAATAAAAAACAAGAATGGATGTGGTGGCATGTGCCTGTAGTCCCAGCTACCTGGGGGCTGAAGCAGGAAGGAGGATTGCTTGAGCTCAGGAGTTTGAGGCTGTGGTGAGCTGTGATTGCTCCACTGCACTCCAGCCTGGGTGACAGAGTGAGACCCTGTCTCTACAACAAACAAACAAAAAAGCTAAACTATTCTGGATATTAATTCTCTGTTAGTTATATACATGGCAAATATCTTTTCCCAAATTGTGGTTTGTTGTTTCATTTTCATTATGGTATTTTTTTGTGAACAGATGTTCTCAAATTTAATGTTAAATTCGTCAATCTTATTTCATAGCTAGAGCTTTTTGTGCCTAGTTAAAAAAAAAACCACTTTCCATATCCCAAGTTCATACAGATAGTCTCTTCTATTTTCTTCTAAAAGTTTAGTGTTTTGACTTTCACAAATCAGGTCTTTTATACCCTGGGCATGGACTTTTGCTATGACTCTGGCTTTATATTGAGTTTTCACATCTGGTGGGCTGACACCTCCCCCCTCCCCCCGACTACTGTGTGTGACTCTCAGGGGTCTTGGATCTGTAAATTTATTTATTTGTTATTGAAGATCAAGTTAATCCTTTTCTCTTTAAATACGTCCTCCTCTCCATTCTGTCTCCAGTTAGATACTTGTTAGGTTATCTGTGTCTCTAACTCTTAGTTTCTGTCACATTTTTATCTTGTCTCTCTGTGTTACATTCTGGGTTATTTACTCAAGTGTATCTTCTAGTTCACTGTTTTCTCTTCAGCTGTGACTGCCTGTTTTATCCATCTATTGACATTTTAAAAATTAACTTTAGTACAATTTACATAAAATAGAATGTGTTTGTACTAAGTATATAGTTCAGTGAGTTTTGAGACATGTGTACAGCCGTGTAGGCACAACTGCAGACAAGTGATAGAACACTTTCATCGCCCTAAAATTTCCTTTGTGCTCTTTCTTTTTTTTTTTTTTTTTGAGACAGAGTCTCGCTCTGTTGCCTGGGCTAGAGTGAGTGCCGTGGCGTCAGCCTAGCTCACAGCAACCTCAAACTCCTGGGCTCGAGTGATCCTCCTGCCTCAGCCTCCCAAGTAGCTGGGACTACAGACATGTGCCACCATGCCCGGCTAATTTTTTCTATATATATTTTTAGTTGTCCAGATAATTTATTTCTATTTTTAGTAGAGACGGGGTCTCGCTCTTGCTCAGGCTGGTCTCGAACTCCTGACTTTGAGCGATCCTCCTGCCTCCCAGAGTGCTAGGATTACAGGCGTGAGACACCATGCTCAGCCTAGCCAGTTATTTTTGAGAAACTATTTTTTTCTTGTTTTTGCGACTCTATTGGTTATATTCTTAAACATAAACACAGGCATTTTATATTCTGTATCTGATAACTTAATATCTATTCTTGTGTGTCTAAATCACTTTGATTTTTCTGTAGGCGCTTGCTCATGGTAGTTTGTTTCCTTCTCTGTTTGGCTGGAAGAGAGCATATTTATCTTAATCTCTGGAGAACCTCAAGCCTGTGCTTAGGATACTGTGCTTCTGAGAGCGTTGCCTTTGCTAGGACCTACGGGTTGCTCTTAAGTGAGGGCCACACAAGTCCCTTCAAGGGTCCCTGGCTTACGTTAGGAGTCTCAGGATAGCTCTCCTTGGGACAACTCAGCCTCACAGTTCTGGTTTCAGCTCCTGTGAGTTATTCTTGCCTGTGCCAGTCTCTCACACTTTCAGGAATGTCAGAGATGCACAGAAGGAGTATTCCTCGTGGGCCTTAGCTGTTCTGGGCCACAGGGGCCACTCAGAGTGACCCAGGCCACGCAGTCTCAGCTTCTGCTTTGCTGGAAGCTGCCTGGTGGTCCCGTGGGCTGCTGGTCGGACCCACCATTGAGGGGAAAGCCGGGCCCAGGGTGCTGTGCAGACCCCGGGGTGCTGTGCAGACCCGGTGTGCTGACAGCTTCTTGTGGCTTCCGGAAGGACCTTCTTGACCTTGGAGCATTTCCAGTTTGTGTGAGTCTGCAGCCCCTGCCTCTTCTTCCGGCCCCTCCTTCTCTGTTCTGCTTTCCGCTCTCTTTCCTGCTCTCTCTCCTGTACCGCCCTACATTTCTCTGAAAGCTTCTTTTAGCACAGCCTTGGGCTGACTGTACTCACATTGCGGGTTCTGACCTGGGGTGGCAGTTGGGTGTGTGCTTTGGGAGCTGAGCTTAGCGCGGCACGTGAAGAGTTAGTTGGTTAAACTGCCTTTCTATTCTTGCGTTGCAGATGCTGATCAGGTTCTCGTTGTTTTCCAGTTGATGACTGCCAGGGGCAGAGGCTTGGTGACTGGCCCGCGCTCTTCCATGGAGGACAGAGGCTCAGCGGCCTTCAGAGAGGACCAGAGATGCCTGTCTGGGGGCCTCCCCTTGCCAGTGCTGCCGGAGGGCCCCCCTGCACAGACCGTCTCCAAGCCCAGCAAGTCGTTTCCCTCGGCGCGCCGACTGCTGAGCAGGAGGAATGGGCTTTCTAAGCTCTGCCAGAGCAGGATGGCGCTCTCTGGTAATGACCTTCTGGTCATCGTGGGGGGCAGTGTTGGCGTGCAGACGTGGACTTGCTCTGTTTTCTCCCCGTGTAAACCCTTTTGTTGGTGATTAAAGTCAGTTATTCTCTTCCTGTAGAAAAAGGCATTTGTTTGGGTGCTGGGCACACGCTGGTGGGCGACACTGGCCAGACCTGCCCGCTGCCTTGGCTCTGCCTGGTACTCGGGCACACGACCCTTCTTCTCAGGCAGTGGTTGGAATTCGCCTCCATGTTTCAGGGTCAAAGTGCAGCACAATGTTATTTCGTACTTCAGAGTGTGTGAGCGCGCTGTCTGAGGCTTGGCTGGATTACAAGTGAGATACGGGTTTGCTAATTGAGCTCAGCAGATACTTAGTGGCTGTGTGGCAGGTGCAGGCTCCCTGCCTGGACACAGACGGGGTAAGACGGGGCTGTGCAGCAGCCAGCCCTCCTTGAACGTGGGCCTCACGCAGCGTGCCGGCAAGAGGTGCTCTCAGAGCGTCGATGTGATGTGTTTGTTTTAGGGGGGTCCCTGCGGCAGCAGCATGGGGAGCTGGGGCAAGAGCTGGAGGTGCAGCGTCCCCTGGCACCAGGTGTGGCTGAGCTGCGTGTGCTGACTGCTACCTGGGAGAGGAGGCGCGAGGGGCCTCCAGCCTCAGGGAATGGGCAGGGTAGGGCCCCTGACCGAGGCAGTCAGGGGGTCCTGGGTGAGGCTGCAGAGGAGAGGAGAGGGGGTGGGAGAGAAGTGGAAGGGTCAGGCCCCGTGTGTGGTGCTGAGCCACTGGAAGAATGTGGTTGGTGCATGCAGAGAGGAGGGTGTGCCGGCTTGGAGCCTGGGGAGCTGCCGGGGCAGGAGGTACACGTGGGAGTCGTCAGCACATTTGTGTCTTGGGTGTGTTCAGAGCCACCAAGGAGCGGTGGGTGAGCTAGAGCCAGGTCCCTGGGTGGTGGGAGGTGGGGGGGAGCTCGGTGCCTGGCAAACGGCAGGTGCTCCGGGTGGAGGGGAGCCCAGGGCCGCTGGCGAGTGGAGTAGGGTGAGGACTGAGCAGGGACTGCTGGGTGGGTGTCTGGGAGCCAGTGGAGACATCGCTGAGAGCAGCTTTTCTGGAGCAGTGGGACGAGAGTGTGACACAGGACAAGAAGGCGGAGCGGGAGGCTGGGCCACAAGCAGCTGTCGCACTGTGTGCTGCTTTCCAGGAATGAGGGACAGGGCGGGAGCTGGAGGGCTGTGGGGTCTCGGGATGATGTGAAGGAAGAGACCTTCAAATTTAATTTAGATGCAGAAGTGTGGATCTCGTGCTGTGCGTGCTTCTGAGGGGACGTTGCTCTATGCTGCTGCTGAGCACCTGGTGGCCGCCTGAGGGGGCTCTGGGGACTGTGTCCAGACGCACAGTTAGAGCGCCTCAGCTCTGTGGGTTAATTTAATCCTTGGAGCCTTTCGTAGGAGTCGGGGGCAAGGGCTGTGTGCTTTGCTAGTTTCAGAAATGAACTCCTGACAGCTGTGTGAGGTGTAAAGTTTTCTTTTCTTTATAGAAGACAAATGGAGCTCCTACTGTCTGTCATCACTGGCTGCCCAAAATATCTGTACAAGCAAACTGCAGTGCCCGGCCGCACTGGAGCACACGGACCCTGCCGGGTCCCGGGCCAGCGTGTCCTGCTGCTCCCTGCTGCGCGGCTTGTCTGCAGGGTGGTCCGCGCCTCTGCTCCCCGCCCCCGTGTGCAACCCCAACAAGGCCGTCTTCACCGTGGACGCCAAGACCACAGAGGTACGTGCTGGTTCGAGACCCCCCTGTAGATGTGTATTTGGGATTTGTGCCTCAAACCTGTAACCTCAAACAGAGGAATTCATGTGTTTTAAGTGCAATTAGAACACTTACATATAAGTGTTAATAGTTAATATTAACATTTGGTAAACTATAAACATTTGGTTTTACTTACATAGTAACAAAAGAGCTAAGAATTTGGAGAATTAAATATGATTCAATCAAAACGAGTTAAATCCTCTTATCAAAATAGAGATTCAGGGAAAGGGGTAACGTGTATTGTTTACTCAGGCCTGCTGAAGTGTTGGCTCAGCTCAGCTGAGAATGAATGTTTAACATCTGGGTTAAATGCATTTGCATAAAGTACATTTATACGCAGATAAGGGAAATTGTGAGGAGACAGTTTGATGTACATTCCCGTGTTTTCTTCATAGTCTTGGATGTGTCATGTGCCGATTGGGAAGGCGTGTGGGTTCAGTCAGTGCCGGCCTGCTTGTTGCCATGTGGTTGAGCACCCAAGGGTTGGGCATCATTGGGCATCATTGCGGGGGCACTGCCGCGGGAGGACAGGCCTCTGGCTGCCCAGCTGGTCTCCAGATCATCCTTCTCCTTGGCTCTTGGCTGTTCTGGTAGTCAGAGGAGCTGCTGGTGACGCATGTGTCCTTGCTCTTCTTTGCGGCTCCTCAGATCCTGGTTGCCAACGACAAAGCTTGCAGGCTCCTGGGGTACAGCGGCCACAGCCTGATTGGTCAGAGGCTCACGCAGTTCTTCCTGAAGTCGGATTCCGACGTGGTCGAAGCGCTCAGCGAGGAGCACGTGGGGGCCGATGGCCGTGCCGCGGTGATGTTCGGCACAGTGGTGAGTGGGGCACCAGTGGGGCCTTGGCCTGGCCTGAAGGTGAGAGCAGCACGTGGCAGGAGGACTCCGACTCCTCTGCCCGGGGCTCTGCTGGGGGCTGGGTGGCACCAAGCAACGTCAGCTTCTTCAGATGAAAACGCCACAGCGGGTGCCGTTTCCTCCCCAGCTGAGGTGGAGGAGGCCTTCCCACAGGAGAGCTCCACAGAAACAGTGGCTGTGGCTGCACTCTCAGGGGCATCAGGGTGTCCCTTGTTTTGTTTGAGGGATGTAGTTTGGCTAAATCTTGCAGACCTGCAGGGCACCACACTAGATTCCCCCCCAAAAATATAATTTTATTGTCTCTGCTAAGTTTTACGTCGAAATTGACACACTCTATTTATTTGGTGTGTGTTGGAGTGGCAGGTGGCGTGTGCCCGGAAACATTTCCCTGGGGAGTTCTGATCCCCTCTGCCTGTGTGGCCAACCTGGACTGTCAGAAGGGTGAGCCCCGGGCACGGAGAGAACTCAGACAGGGTCGGCGGCACTGAGAGCCACTGGTTCAAGGGACTTACTGCTAGAAAGAAAAAAAATTAAGACATTCAGCATGTATTGGTGTCCGTTTCTTTAAGAAATAAGATGCTGCTCCCCACCCCCGCTGTACCGTGAAACTGAGGGTGAAAAGGAATCTGTTCTCCTGGTACAACCTCCAGTGGGAGATTGCGGGGTTCAGTATTAGACTATCAGAAACCTGACACTCTGGTACGTTTCTGAAACGTACGACAGGTGAGCAGGGGTTGAGAAGCTGAGGTGCCTGGAGTCCGAGGGGACCTGTCCGGGAGGCAGGGGCCCCGCCTGTGCCTGTGTCGTGGCCCAGGCCATGCAGGTGCCAGCCTGTCCGTGTCTGCAGGTGGACGTCGTCAGCCGCAGCGGGGAGAAGATTCCGGTCTCAGTGTGGATGAAGAGGCTGCGGCAGGAGCACAGCCTGTGCTGTGTGGTGGTCCTGGAGCCTGTGGAGAGGGTCTCGGCCTGGGTTGATTTCCAGAGCGACGTGAGTGTGCGAGGCAGACACCGGAGTCCCCCCCACCCCCACCCCCACCGCAGCGCCTCGGCAAGCGCCGGTCCCCGTCTCCTGCCTTGGGGAAGAAAGAGTGTGAGCAGCCTGGAGGGTCTGCCCCGTGTGCCTCTTACTAATGTGTGGGCTTGGGCAGGACCTTCATCTCCCACGCCTCAGTTTCCTCATCTATCAAGTGGGGCTATGATCGTAACCACTCACACTTAATGAAATAACATGTGCAGAGCCCTCAGCGCAGTGGCTGGCACTAGGTAGCACTCGCACGCGAGCTGGGTGTTCTTACCTGTGAATGAGACTCCAGCCTGGGCGAGGCCTCTGAAGCACAGCTCGAGGAAAGCCACAGTTTAGATAATGTTTTTATGAAAGCTCATTTGTGTGTCTCTTGCACTTGAGATGCAGAAGTCACGTTAATGGTCTTGCTTTTAGCTGGAAGGTGTTGAGGTGCAGTGGAATTTAACGCTGAAGTGTAAGAAGCTCTTATGATAACACCAGAGCTCTGGACTTTTTCTCCAGGGAACCATCACACTGTGCGACAGTCTCTTCGCTCATCTGCACGGCTTCGCGTCTGGGGAGGATGTGGTCGGGCAGCACATCGCAGACCTGATCCCCTCTGTGCAGCTCCCACCTCCCGGCCAGCACGTCCCGAAGGTAGGACCCTTGACCAGCTGCACCATGTGTTGGGGTTGAGGTCTTAGATCCACATCTGTGACCATCACCACGGATGCAGGCCGGGGATTCCTGACGACGGGGCATCCTGGGGATGTGGGCCGTGCCCGAGCTTGAGCTCCCTGTGCCTGAGCTCCTGACCAAGGCCGGAGCCTGTGTGGTCTCCCAGCTGCCCACCCTTGTTGCCTTAGTCCTCTCGCCGGAGCCTGCAGGCAGTGTGTGGGGTCTCTCCAGTGCGGGGCAGGGAGCACTGGCAGATGGGAGGGCAGTGGAGGTCTAGGGGGTGGACTGAGGCTTATTATTAGTCAGCTGAACCTTCCCGGTTCCCGCTTTCCCCACTGGCATGTGCCTTCACATAGGCGCACCGCATGGCTGTGAACTGACCTGATGTCTCGTTCCCAGCAGCCTGCAGGCTGGCTGGACAGTTGCTTTGGGGCTGAAGTCAGCTCTGCTGCTGCACAAAGTCAGAGGTCCTTTCAGGACGTCTCTAGGGACTCCCTGGTTTTCTGGCTGGCCTTAAACTCAAAGCCTCACCCTCCTAGCCTGCATTTGCCATTCTACGCTTCCCTGCTCTCTGGGAAGCTGCAGGCTTGTTCTCCTGGTGCCCTCTACCCACTTCTGCGGAGTGGCCACCCTGGCCCCACAGCTGACAGGCGCATCAGCTGGGGCCACTGCTCCAGGACACTGGGGTGGGGTCTGCCGAGTCTGGTCATAAGCAAGCCTCTGGCAAGCCTAGACATGTGTCCAAAAGAATGTGCACCAGAAGACATGTGTGAGCGTGTCCTTAGCCCTGTTTGTGATAACCCCACACTGCAACCACCCAACATCCCAACATCCCTCAGCAGCAAATGGAGACAGACACTGTGAGCCAGTGGAGAGTGGGCCGCGATGGTTCCCTGAAGAACTCACTGGGACCTGGGGTCACGCGAGGTTGTGGAACTGGGTCAGGCCTGCAGTCTCCATGGGAGTCTGGGCTCTCGAGCTCTGACTTTGATGAGGGGCAGTGCGTGTGAGGTGGGAGCTGCCCTACATCCAGGATGGGGGCAGGTGAGCTGCCACACCTCGAACACTGGCCCCCGTAGCTCCCACATCTTAACAGGGGTGAATCCTCAAACAGGGGCAGGTGCAAGGGCCTGGTCCAGTTGCCAAGCTGAAACCAGAAAGGGGACGAGCTCTTGAAGTCCTTGGTTAGGAGCACTGGGTTGGTCAGGCTCGAACTGGGGAAGCGAACCCATTCTAAGTGGTTAAAGCAGAGGAACTGTTATGCCAGGACTCGGCTTTGTGGGCATTGGGAGAGCTGAGAAGGCGAGTAGGGGGGGTGGCCTGGCTGCCCAGAGATGGGCACCGGCAGGAAGCCACTGCCCCCCAGGCTAGGGGGACGGAGGAGCATAAAGGCCTGGGCCACTCTCAGAGGTGAGCACTGGGTACATTGCCTAAGGCTGGGAGGGGTGAGAGGAACAGGTTGGCTCTTCCTTCTTCCACAAATGTGGGGCCGGGGTGTGGCCTGTGGGGCTGGCACCCTGGGGCAGAGCAAGGATGGCACAGAGGCCAGAGATGTGGCCGAGCCCTGCGCCCCACTGTCTTCTCCCCTCACCTGCCCTGCCTGTGCCCTGTCCTCATGTGGCTGCGCTTGGGTGGCTCTGGGTTCCGTCTTCCCCACCCCAGCCACTGCGCCCTGGTCAGGGCTCTGCCTTCCCTGGGGCGAGGTGGGGCCCCAGGAGAGCTGGAAGGAAGAGCTGTGTGGGCGGGAGATGTTCCTGGGACCTTCCCAAGGGTTGTGGAGCAGAACTCACACCCGGAGCGGCGCAGACTCGGTGCTCCGTCCACGTGAAACGCTGCTAAGTGACGCGCCTTCCTTTCAGAGCCTCAAGATTCAACGGTCTGTCGGAAGGGCCAGGGACGGCACCACCTTCCCCCTGAGTTTGAAACTGAAATCTAAAGCTAGCAGCGAGGAGGCGGATGCCAGCGAAGCTGTCTCCGAGCAGGGCTACTCAGCGTCTGTGTGGGTCTTCTGCACCATCAGTGGCCTCATCACCCTCCTGCCAGACGGGACCATCTACGGCATCAACCACAGCTTTGCGCTGATGCTGTTTGGTTACGGGCAGACCGAGCTCCTGGGCAAGGTGGGCTTGCCCCAGGCCATCTGGCTCCTGTGGCTGAGGAGGCTGGTCTGTGCTCCACAGGGAGGGCACGTCTGTCACTAGCGTTTGTGCCAGATGAGCTGTCCAGCTTGCTGGCTTTGCCCAGGAAGGACCTCGGGCCCAGGGAGGGAAGTCCCTGCTCAGGGCCTCCAGGTTGTTTCTTTAGACCGTGCGTTGACCACCCTCGGAGGGTCTCCAGGGTCACCCCGGAGGAGGCAGAGGAGGGCTCTGCCTGGAAGCCCATTCCCGTGGGATCTGGTCTGATTGGATCAGTGTTCGTGTCATTGCAGGGATCGATTCTCACCCATGGGCCTGTTGTGTCCTCACGTCCTCTGAGCGTGTCCTGTGGTCAGCATAGGAGGAAGGGGTTTCTGTGGCCTCCCGTCCTCAGATGTGGCTCTGTCTGAAGTCCTTTAAACTCGGAGAGGCGGGGCCTCCCAGACCCAGAGCAGGACACCTCAGGGCTCTGACTGGTGCTGTCTGCTCACCTAGGACTGTGCCGAGCAGCCCCGCTGCTGTCAAAACAACCAACGTCGCAGGTGTTGGTCACAGATCAGCCCTGTGGGCGGAGCTCGGTGGGGACAGCTCGCCCTCCTCCACGTGCTGTCAGCCGGGGTGACTGCAGGCAGGCTGGTTCCCTCAGAAGCCTCGTGCGCTCACACGCCTGGCTGGCTGGGACAGCGTCGGTCGGCAGCTGTAGCCCCTGCACGTGGCTCAGGCTGCTGCTGGGCCCCTGCCGGAGGTGACCAGGCCCTGAGTGCGAGCCCCGCAGGCGGCCTCAGAAGCCAAGTGGCATGACTTCCACAGTCCCCTTCCCATCAGGGTGGTCCCAGCAGTGGTCTGGGCTCACGGGTAGGGGACACGGCCCCCCACCTGGTGGAGGAGGTTCATGGGGTGGGAGTGGTTGTGTGTCAGCCTCCGGAGGCCACCTGACCCCACCCATTCCTGACACCCGAGCGTGCCCACGCCTGGCACTCCAGGCTCCTGGGCACAGGTGCAGGCCCCATTGCTCACCTGTATCCTTTCGCTGAGCTGTGCCCACAGGACCGCCTGGAAGGGAGGAAGCCTCTGCCCCTCATAATGTACTGGGGCGGATGCTGGGTCCCAGTGACAGAACTTCCTAAGTTCATTTGAGGCTCCAAAAGAGGTCTCTCTGTTCTCTAATAGACACTAAAAAGTGAGCTAAATTATAGTTAAAATAAGTCAAATTTAAGTTAACTAAGTAGCAGTTGACATAATTCCTGGGTGAGGGCTTCCTACAGGAGTCCTTTCAGAGAGTTTCAGGTATGGGGACACCTGTTCCTATGGCCGTGAGCAGCTGTCCAGGGTGGGGGCCAGAGAAAGTGTCCATCCTGGCAGCCCTTCCATGCTGGGCGTGCGCGTGGTTCGGGCCAGCCGTGAGCCTCCTGCGAGCTGTGTGAGGTGCGGCGTTGCTCTCAGGCTCCCAGGCCCAGCATATGTGGGGCCAAAGGCTGGGATTCTGCTCAGAAGATGTGTAGGCGTCAGTATAACTTGCCTCAGGGTGTGTTAAATTGGTCTTTTTCATAAGAAAATAGGGAAAAATCATGAATTCCTTGTTGAGTGTCAGAGGGGCTGTGGGCAGGGTGGAGGGCACGTGCTCCGGGCCGGTCCTGAACTTGAGGGGTGAGCCACCTGGAACGTGCCCACGGTGTTCTCACCTCTTTCAGTCCTGGGAGGGCTGGTCCAGTGGGTCAGCTCGGATCCTTCCAGGTTCTGGAATGTCACTACTTTGTTTTCTAGAATATCACTTTCCTGATTCCTGGTTTCTACCACTGCATGGACCTTGCCTATGACAGTTCTTTACAACTGCCAGACCCAGCCGGCTGCCTGGACATCGGCAGTGGGAGGGGCCCTGGGGAGATGCTGTCAGACCGCTGGCAGGGCTGGAGCCCTGGTGGGACCCAGGGTAAGATATGTCCCCTCCCCTCAAGTGTGCGCCTGTAGCTGGCAAGCCCACATGACTCTGCGACAGGGACGGAAGGCGCAGAGGGTTGGAGTTCAGGCGGGGACAGAGCCGGTGGGCAGCGTTTCCCAGTGTGACGTTGCCTTCTGTCTCTCGTGGGCGTTCATGTTTGTTATGGTCTGAGACGTGAGAAATGACCACCTAAAGACCGAATTGAGCCAAATCAGGGGTCTTTATTAGCTGGCCAGCGACTACCCTCTGCACCGCCAAAGGCAGCGGCGCAGAGAGCAGCCCTGAGCCTCTGAAGCAGACAGCTTTTATCGTGGGTGAAAAATCACTGTGGCAGAGCAAGCATGATTACAGCAGCAAAAGGCAGCATTACATCACTCTCATGTTCTGGTGCAACAGGATCTGGGTGATTTAGGGTTTGGTCATGCAGAACATGGGTTGCATTCCCACACTTGGGGCACTGCCTTTAGCAAGCAGTTTTACAGAAGTGAGGTAGCAGGTTAGTGATTTTTCGGCACGAAACTCAGACTGTGACATTATAGAAATAGCTTTGACAATGTTAAAGTTTCAGTCTTTAACATTATATGGCCAAAAGTTATAACAGTCAGTAGTCTTGAAGTTTTGGGCCCTTAACAATGTTGCCAGGGGCCGTGACAGTGCTAGTCTGACAAACGTATCAGCGCTGAGACGAGGAGCAGAAAACCCTCCCAGACTACCTCACCGTGTGCCCAGATCCAAGACACGATCGGCTACTTGGCCGTCTTGCTTTGTAAAGTAAATTTATGTAGCTTTGTGTGGTTTAATATCGATTGATACAGTGTATCAGGTGACACCTGACCCTTGAACAGCGTGAGTGCGAACTTCAAGGGTCCACTTAGACACAGACTTTTCCAACTTCAAGGACATGGTATTCGTGGGATTGGAAACTTGCCTACACAGAGGGGTAACTTTTCGTCAGGTGCGTCTCACCCTCCTGTGGGAGGGGACAGAGGTGATGAAAGACAAGACTGGGGGGGGATAGACGCTATGAATAGCAGAAAGCAAGGCCGCAGCAGGGTCACACACCGCATGGCCAGGCGGCCCCTGCGGATGGGTGCTGTGCTGCAATGCTGTGCACACGTGAGCTCAGGGTACTCAATAGACACGCCCGTGGATTTAATATGGTCACGGAGGGAAAACGTGACCTTACGGTGTCTGGGTGGCTGGTGAAAAGGGCGTGTGTCAGGCAGTGTTTAGTTTTCTGGGCTCCCTGTGAGATCTCTCAGCACGGCCCAGACCTGGGCCAAGGCCTGGCTCCTTCCCAGCTGTGGCTCTGCAGGGCTTTGGGAGCTGGATTACAGCATTTTGTCTTAAAAGACGCTTTGTTAGGCTGCCGACTCTATTTAAGATTCCTGCATTTCTTAGGACATGGTTTCTCTCATTGTATCTGGGTTTTCCTGTCTGCAAACTCTCCTCTATTTAGGGTTTTCCTGTCACTGATTACATTCCCCTTCCCCTTTTTCCAAAATTCCAACTTTGTCCCTGCGTGTGCATGTGTGTTTAATGCATGCTGTTTGTAGAGTGTCTGGAGGGGAGGTCACAAAACTTCTGCTCCTCTCTCATTGTTTCCTTAGGATAAATTCTTAGAAGTGGAATTTCTGGGTTTAGGGAACGAGCAGTTCTGCCCGGTATTGTCAGAAGTGCCCACTCAGGCAGTGGTGTCCTGCCTGCCCAGCTGTCCTCGTTGTGGAGTGGGCTTCCCTCAGCCAGGGGCTAGGATTCTTTCTACCATTCTTCCTGATCCAGACTGTTCTCACTCATTTGACCAAGAAGCATACACTGGCTGCCTCCTCTGTGTTGGGTGTGCTGTGGGCAAATACCTGGCATCATGGAGCCGGGTGGGAGCAGCTGGGCGCAGGGCATGGGAAGCGCCCAGAGCTCAGGAGGAAAGAAGTTGGGGGGAGGGAGGTGCAGCCTTGCGACTGGGGCCAAGGAGGCCAGAGAAGCCTGGCAGAGCAGGGTGCAGCTCCAGGACCCGTGCCCCAGGTGTGGCAGGGAATCCGGGTTGGCCGCCAGAGGGGGCCGGGTGGGGAGACTGCAGGGCCTTGGGGTACATAGCAGGGACTCCGGCTTTTGCCCAAGTCACATGGGAGCCCTCGGAGGGTGGTCAGTAGGTGGGGGATGTGCTCTGACTTGGGTGTCAGCAGGGTTATGCTGGCTGACTGCAGGGCCCCAGGCCAGGCGGCAGAGAGACCAGGCTGAGAGGGTGCTGGCTGGGACTAGGGTGCCTGTGGGTGGAGGGGAGCTGCTGCTTTGGGTCCTGCTGCGGAGGTGGGGCTGACAGGAAGTTCTCAAGGTGAAGCTGCCCTGCCCTTGCCCCCACGAATCACAGGGAAATGAGGAGATTCGCTTTAGCCTGTGATTAGAAAACACTCTTTGTTGATGTTGCTGCTAGATCCAAGGGTTAACGTTGTGCTTGCTGGAGACCACGTTCTGCCGCAAGATGAGACCCTGAAGCTGGTGGGAAGCCAAGAAGTCTTCACCAGGACCCAGACCCAGCTGGGAACTGGAGGTCGCCCCCCTCCCTCCTTCCCGGGCCAGCCTCCTCCTGGGTAAGTCCTTTGGTGGGAGGTTGCAGGTTCCAGAAGTCAAGGCAGGTGCCGGGTAGATGAGGACCACTTTGGAGAGAAATGTGCAGCCTGTCAGCAGTAACAGCGACAGCTAATATGCATCGCGCGCCTGCTCTGTTCCCAGACGACCTGGCTGAGTCCTCCCCAGCCTCTATGAGAAGGGATTAGGTCATTAAATATGAAATGTCTGATTTTGAATCAAAAGTTTGTTTTATTATATCTCAAACAACAAGCAGTACAGTTAATCTAAGCATGCGCCTAAACTATCCACACAGTTCTGCCATCTTAACAGTAGCTTGTTTATACCTGCAGCAAAGAAGCCTGGAGAGCCAGTGGCGATGAAATCACAAAAGGCGTTTTCCACAGCTTGTTGAGAATGGAATATTTTTCCTTGCAAGAAGTGGTCCAAAGCCTGGAAGAAGTGGTAGTTGGTTGGTGCAAGGTCTGGTGAATACAGTGGATGACAGAGAGTTTCCAAGTGCAGCCTCTGTAGTTTGAACAGTGTTGTTTGTGCAACATGTGGTCGAGCCTTGTCTCCCAAGAGGATTGGTCGGTCTCTAGTGACCAATCTCAGCTGCTTCATTGCAAGCATCCTCATCATTTCATCCAACTGGTTGCAGTAGACATCCGCTGTAATTCATTGACCAGGTTTCCTGAAGCTGTAGTGGATGATACCAGCGCTGGATCCCCAACCAGACACCATTAGCTTTTTGTGATGAATGTTTGTTTTGGGCTGTGTTTTGGCACTGCATCTTCATCCAACCATCGTGCCGACTGCGATTGTGAAAAAGAATCCATATTTTATCACAACTAACGATACAGTATAGAAATGGTTTGCGTTTATGTCATGACAGCAAAGAAAGGCAAGCTTCAGACTTAATAGTATTTGTGTTATTAAGGATGGAATGTCCGATTTTCTCAAGTACTAAGTTTGATAGTTGATATCTCTGAAATTTCACTGTGACAATTCTTGTTTTTTTAATTGTGAAACTTGGTCAATTGATTACAGCGGATGCTTACTGCAACCAATTGGATGAAATGATGAGGATGCTTGTGATTAAGCAGTCGAGATTGGTCAATTGAGACTCTCCAGGCTTCTTTGCTGCTGGCATAAATGAGCTAAGATGGCAAAACTGTGTCGATAGTTTAGGTGCATAATTAGATTAACTGTACTGCTTCTTGTTTGAGATATAATAAAATTTTGATTTGAAATGGGACAGTTCATATTTAATGACGTACTATTACCCTCCCCCCTTGTGTGGATAAGGAAATGAGAGTTCAGGAACATTTAGGTAGATTTCAGAGAACTGATCTAAGCATAATTTTATCATTTTGAAAATCATATGAAGCTATTCTTGTGCATTTTAAAATAAAGTACTCTGGCCGGGCATGGTGGCTCACGCCTGTGATCCTAGGACTGTGGGAGGCCGAGGCGGGAGGATCGCTCGAGGGCAGGAGTTCAACATGAGCCTGAGAAAGAGCGAGACCCCGTCTCTACTAAAAATAGAAAGAAATTAGCCGGACAACTAAAAATATATACAAAAAATTAGCTGGGCATGGTGGCACATGCCTGTAGTCCCAGCTACTTGGGAGGCTGAGGCAGAAGGATTGCTTGAGCCCAGGAGTTTAAGGTTGCTGTGAGCTAGGCAGATGCCACGGCACTCTAGCCTGGGCACCAGAGTGAGTCTCTGTCTCAAAAAAAAAAAAAAAAAAAGTTCTATTTAGTGTAAAGGAAGTTCATGTTAGAGAATTTGGAAAATTATGTATAGCATTTTGGTGTGTTTTTAACCAGTTTTCTTTTTAAAAATATTTTTTTGTGCTTAGCCCACAGTAGAGGGCCCAAAGCTTGGGTGTGCATGTAGCCAGTGGTCCTTTCTCTCCTCACTCCCACAGGTCCCCTGGGCCCCTCCCCCCAGCACCCCCTGCACTGGGGTCAGAGTTGTCCCTCTCTGAACCTGACTTACACTTTCCTTCCGTCTGCCCTCTTTTGCTCATTGTTTTATCTGTGTTCCAGTCTCCTTGAAATTATTTTAAAAATAGGTAGTACACAAATATGTGGTTTTTGCAGAATAATAGTAAACAGTGAAGGTTTGCAGACCATCTCCCAGCCTCCCTTCTCCAGTCCTGCTGTGTCCCCAGGGGACTCGTGCATGTAACTGTAGATGCATGTTGTATGTTTATGTGTGTGGTGTGTAGGTATGCTTGTGTACCGCTGCTGTTGTTCCCGTGACCCAGCCAGGGTGGCACCGTGCACGCTGTCCCGATGTGCGTGTGCTCACAGATACGCCTGGAAGACCTGTCTGTGCAGTGTCTCCTCAGAGCCAGAGCCTCCCAGGCAGCGCCACGGTTCACGCAGCCGCTTTCCTGCTGGCAGGTGTCATGCGTGTCCTGTGTGCTCATCTGCAGGCGAGGAGGGAGAACCCTGTGTGCTCAGGTTGCGTCAGCTGGAGTGGAGCCCGTGGTGCTCCTGTGGTGGCTGCTGGGCTCCTTGCCGGTGTGTCCACGGGCTGGGGGTCTCTGGGCTCCCGCTGGGGTTTGCTCTGCCCGCTGCTCCCCTCAGAACCCCGGACAGAAGTCATCTTCTGCGACTCGGCTGTGCAGTGAGAAGGTTGCCCTAGATTAGCTGATTCCTACTTTTTCTATTAAATTGGACGTTTTTGGATCTCACAGTTCTAAGAATTTGATTAGCATCCACCACATGTTTAGGCACTTACTTACCGTAGAGGTTCACGCCCTCTTGTTCACTCACGTGTTCACTTATTCGACAAATGTACATTATTTGTAAAACAGTCAGAAATGACAAGGTTGGGAAGCGTGAAGGAAGTGAGGTGTGTGGCGTGGTTTTTGAGTTCTAGGAACGGTGTTAGGAGTTTCCTCATGAGTTGTCTCCTTTAATTCTCCTGGTAATCCTGGGATCTCAGTCTTACTATTATTTTTAGCAAATCGATGATGAAGCCGAGTGAATTGTTGGAGTGTGGATCAGGTACTAGACGAAACCCACTGCCCCAGAAAACTGCTGCTCTTCCTGGGAACCGTGCCGACCGTCTTGTCCTTGTGGATGCATTGTCATATCAGCTCCTCCTCTGTCCCTGTGAGGCCTGGCTGTGCTTTGGCTGGGTCGCAGACGTACATTTGTCCCCCAGTGCGACAGGCATGGCTGCGTTCTGTCAGTCTGGTCCCCAGCGTCACACCTGGACAGTGGGGACAGGTGTGGGGCCTGCTGGAGGCAAGTCTTGACCTGGTCCCTCAGCTCTGAGGGCCGGCCCGTCGCTTGCAGGAGCAGCCTACTCTGCGTCACCGCGTGCTGGATGCACTGGTGGGCGCTCTGTCCCCGCTCTACGGACACGCTAACCTGCCACGCAAGGGGCCCGGCCCCCGCGCTCCTCTTCCTCCTCTGCGAGCTGCGTCCCCGTCGGCTGTGAAATCAGGTGGAATCACCGCCAGCCGCAGATTAGCTCTGCAGAGTGCTCAGGCACTCTCCAGTCCTGGCTCCGTCCACCGACACCTCCTCACGGCAGCTGCTGAGGTCCCCCCAGCAGGGAGGCTGGGCCCGGCCACTGTGGGGATCTGAGACCTCCCCTGCTGTCTGAGTGCGTCACCTGGGGTCTCTTCTAGTAAAGTGGGAGCTGACCAGAGCCTTGAGCATGTGCTCCTGTGCTTTAGTGTTGGGCTTTCGGTGGCATTCCTGATAAACCGTTGCCAAATGTGGATTTATCTGGAGAATATTTGAGAGTAGGTGCTTTATTTTTTTAACTTGATGACAAAATTTAATTTTTATGTTATAAATCTGTGGCATTAAATGCTTTGTACTTGTCTCTAGTGGGGAATCGAGGTGATCTCTCCTTTTGATTGCTCTGTGGCCCTGTGTCACTGTGTCATCCTTATTACTGTCCCCAGGGTGGACACCATTTGGGAAGGAAGCCCACCAGCGCATGGTGAGCAGCGGCTCCCTGAGGACCAGATCACCGCTGTGGGAGGAGAGGGACCTGCAGCGACAGAGAGCCTGACGCAGGATCTTCTGGGAGAAAGCAGGTCTGAGCCAGTGGGTGCAAAGCCGTTCACTTCCAGGAAAGGTCCTGAAACTGCAGCCCCAGCTGAGGACAGGAGCGGTGACACAGGAGTGCGGGGCCTGTGCCAGGAGGCCCAGCTGGAACTGGTGGAGCTCAGCGGTTCCAGCAGTGCCAACACCTGGGCCAATGCCACGGCTGAGCACCAGGCCTTGGGTCAGCTGGCAGGGGGCGGCCTTCCCCCACCCTGCCCTGGGTACGCCAGCTCCAGAGAGTGGGACTCAGCTCCCAGCCCCTCTAGGGTGGCGTGTGTGTCGTTTGGGACGCCTACTGTGGAGGAGCCGTGGCCAGCAGCAAAAAACGACCGAGAGGAGCTGCAGACTTGCTTAATTAAGGAGCAGCTGTCCAAGTCGAGCTCTGCCGGAGCCCCGGGCCTCCCCTACGTGGAGCTTGTCCCGGCAGAGCAGCCCCCGTTCATGGCCCATGTGTCGTCCTGTGATCTGGCAGGCAGAGGTCTGCAGGGCAGCCGCGTGGGCAGCTCCTCAGCCTGCTACGCCTTGGCCACCGACCTGCCCGGCGTCTTGCAGGCAGCCGAGGCGCAGGAGCCCGGCATGAGCTCACTTTCCTGGAACCTCAAGGAACTCTTTTTCAGCGACCAGACAGACCGAACTTCCTCGACGTGTTCCTGTGCTACGTCTGAACTGGCAGGGACACCCTCTCTTTCGGTGGTGGGCTCTGATTTGGATGTGGGCGGTCTCCACAGGCAGGGGTCAGAGGTTCTCGATGACAGAGAGCTGCTGCTGCTGACCGGCACCTGCTCTGAGTTTGGCGAAGGGCAGCGGTTCCGGGGGAGCTGCCTGGGACACGATCGAACGGAACCCTCTGAAATCTGTTTGGTGTCCCCTGAGCGTTATGAAGCAAGTGACAGAGAAAGCCCAGACTGCATCCCTCACACGTCAAACACCGACCCCCAGGATGTGCGCTCGCCAGCAGAGGAGCCGAGGCTGAGCGTCCAGGTCACCTCCACGCCCGTGACACCCGGGGCTGCCGGCCTCCGGCGGGAGATCCAGGAGGGCACCTACTCGGGGAGCTGCCACCACCGAGACGGCCTGCAGCTGAGTAGGTCCCGGCCCGGGGCGGACGCCTGCCGCCCAGAGCACGGCAGGGGCAGGGCTGCCTCGTCCTGGGGTCCGATGGGTGTCACTGCTGAGTAGTTCTGGCAGGAAGTAC
This sequence comes from Lemur catta, assembly GCF_020740605.2. NCBI lineage: Eukaryota > Metazoa > Chordata > Mammalia > Primates > Lemuridae > Lemur > Lemur catta. The sequence continues at coordinate 939,033 of NC_059135.1, forward strand.
GTGGTAAAGGGTAACACTTTATCATCCACCTCTGGAAAGTGAAGACTACATATGTGTGTGCCGGGGGAAGCGGAGCCAGGGCCGCTTCCCTGTGCCCCTTCCTCAGGGAGCTGCTCCCTAGGAGGGAGGTGGGGAGATTCCCCTGGGGTCAGAAGGGGCCGTGTGTCTGGCCAGCCTGGGTATATGGTTTTCATTTAAAGCATTCACTTTGTTGTCACCTGAAGGCAGAGGGCCTGCTTTGTGTAGGGTCGTGTTGAGTGCAGGTTTCCGGGCTTTTCTGAGCTCAGGAGTGCTCTGCAGTGTGGCCTCCGGGCTGCGTGGGGAGGTGTCATGTCGCAGGTCCACAGGCCATGCTGCTGCTGCGGTGCTGTGTCTACTGTCCCCAGCCGCTCTCTGTCATCCTGACTGTTCTGGGACGCGGGCTCTCCCACCCTAAGGCTGCTGCCCCCCTGGGTCAGTGGAGGGCTGTGCACTCTGTCCTGTCGCCCTTCAGGCATACAGTTCGAGGTGAAGCGGGTGGAGCTCCAAGGCGCCACACCCCTGTTCTGCTGCTGGCTGGTGAAGGGCCTCCTCCCCAGCCACCGGGACTCTGCCACCAGGACCCGCCTGCTGCTCGCCAGCCTGCCCGGCTCTGCCCACTCCGTGTCCGAGCTCCCCGGGGCCAGCCTGGGGGAGGTGGGTGTCTGCAGTCAGCTCCTGCCTTGGCTTCGCCTTTCACTGTGGCGAAAGTTCCGGTTGGCATTTCTCTCTCTCTGCTTACTCGGGCGTGGGACTAGGGCCTTTCTGTGGCTTTCTGACACCGTCTCCTAATACCCTGTGAAGTGTGATGCCGCACGTGGGACTGCGAGTCTGTGTGCCACGTGTGGCGGGATGTGAGCACATCTTGGCACGTGTGCCAGTGCAGGGGGCGGAGGCTGCCTGGAGAGCCCCATGCAGAGAGGCTCTCAGGCGGGGTCCCCATGGGCACGGGAGGGCGGGGAGTGGGGCATGGGGCATCCCTGTGGTGGGGGCGGGCTGCTGGGGACGCCTGTGTAGGTGGCCGCCTCCTCTCCGTGGGGCCATCGATGTGACCCCTCAGACCTTCCTGTGCGTGGCAGATGCTGAAAGCCAAGGCCTGGTTTGAGGAGCCCCCGCGGGCTGTGGAGCTGGAGGGGCTGGCGGCCTGCGAGGGAGCCTTTTCCTGCAAGTACAGCACCCTGAGCCCGCTCGGCAGCGGGGCCTTCGGCTTCGTGTGGACCGCGGTGGATAAGGAGGAGAACAAGCAGGTGCGCCGGCTTGTGGAGGGACGTGGGGCTGGCGCCGCTTCCAGTGGCTCCTGACTTTTGGTCCCTGTTCTCCAAACCTGGGGTTTTTAGTGGGATGGGAGGAGCCCTCCACGTGTGGCACCAGGAACCGGGCCTGGTGTGTGGGCGTTACAAGGAGGCCTCTCCCAGCAGTGCACACACTGACACCCAGGGTTGACGTCCTGTCGAGTTTTAGATTCAGACCTCTCACTGGCTGGGCTCGGGGGTTGATGGCCAGCCACGTGTTGAGACCCATGTCTGGATCCCCTGCCCTGCCCACCCTACCGAGCCTGGGGCTCACGCCACTCTCCACTGCCCGCCTGGCATGCTAACACGGGCACTGCAGCCTCACTCTTAAACATAGACAAGACCTCCTCCACTCACCGGGGAAGAGTCTCCGGCAAACGGAGAAGCACGCAAGCTGACCTGCTAACACTCTTGTCCCGGGTTCCCGGAATGACCTCTGTTCATAGGTCCTGGCCCTCCGGAGCATCCTCCCGGATGCATGGAATGCTGCCAGCTGTTGCTCCCTCCTGCCTCCCCAGTCGCTGTGGCCATTCTTACACTCCCCTCCACGTGCGTTTAGGACTTACTGTTCCTCCCTCCCGAGTCCTGCTGGGATTTGCAGCTCCTTGGCCATGTGTGGTTTGGGGGATTGGCATTGGGACAGTACCCACTTTCCAGCTCAGAAGTTGCTGGGGCACCGTTAGACTGCCCGGCGTCTAGCTGCCAGTTCCTGGGCGGGTCATGGAGTGCTGTCCGTGGGATCCTTTCTCCCCGGCGTTTCCTAGTCACCTGTTGGTGGAATGTGCCATAGATCCGTGTTTGGGTTGATAGCATCATATACCTGTATCAGAGTCTTCCTGGTTCTAATATTTCTTCAGTATTAGTTTCTAACATTTCTTTGGGTTTTCTACATCAATCACCAGCCCTCTGTGGTGACGACAGTTTTGTCTCTCCTTTCTGTTATTTGCGTCTCATCATCCATTTTTCCTTCACTCCTGCTGTGCTGGCGAGGACCGCGGAGCAGGGACTGTGCAGGGTGCTGCTGTTTCTCCTTCATGGCGCGCTGTCACCGTCAGCTGCAGGGCTCCTGTCACTTCCTGATGAACACCTTGTACATGAGGATATTTCATTTTATTTTCAGACTACTAGAAATTTTTTTTGAAAGAATGAGTATTGAGTTCTGTCAAGCTCTGTCACAAGATGTCTGCTCAGTGTGTGGTGACGTGCTCACGTCCTTGCTTCCTGTGTCACTGTAGTGAGGGGCACTGATCGACTTCCTCACGCTCAGGGACTCAGTCCTTGACTATGTTGTAATATTCTTTTAAAGCACTGCGGATTTTGATTTCTTAATATTTCTGTTTGGTTTTCTTTTTCATTTGTATTTGTACACGATTTTTTTTTAACATCAAAGTGACACACAGCCCGCAGAGCTGGCAGCCTTGGTGTGTGTCAGGCCGTGAGCGCTGGTGCCGGTGGGGCCTGTGGCCACCAGTGGTCCCTGGCTCTGCTAGTTCTGTGTCCTCTCTCTTGTTTTGCTGGACTTGCTCAAGAGTTGTCTATTTTACTCGCCAAATATTTTTTGTGTTCTTTTAATTTCCTTTCTTATACTTTGGGTGGGTTAATTTTGCTGTTTTTCTAGAATGTTGTATTGAATGTGTGTGGTAGTGTTTTTTTGTTGCTTTTTTGTTTTTTTTTTTTTTGAGACAGAATCTCGCTCTGTTGCCCTGGGTACAGTGCAGTGGCATCATCATCACAGCTCACTGCAGCCTCACACTCCTGGGCTCAAGCCATCCTCCTGCCTCAGCGTCCCAAGCAGCTGGGACTACAGGTGCACACCACTGCACCCAGCTAATTTTTTCTATTTTTTGTAGAGACGGCATCTTGCCCTTGCTCAGACTGATCTCGAACTCCTGACCTCAAGCAATCCTCCTGTCTCGGCCTCCCAGAGTTCTAGCATTATAGGCCTGAACCACTGCACCCAGCCTGAATATATATTTTTAATGCTGTTAATAAAAGCATTTACAGTATTTAGTTTTCTGAACTTACTTTGGCCATAGTCTAGAGGTTTTACTATGCAGTACTCTTGTCATGTGTTTCAAACAGTCTAATTTTTGAATTTCTGTTTTCATCTTTAATTATCTTAAGGCAGATCTTCTCATTCTTGGTTTGAATCAGGAATCTGATAGGTTCTTAAGGGTTTCTTTAGGCCTTTATACCTAAAGGATGAAGAAAGAAGTCCCAACATCCTTCTCTTGGCTTAAAAAGAAATCATATGACTATTTTTGCCTTTTAAATAACAGACGTCAATTTAAATATTGTTATTAGGCCAGTACATTATTGAGTAATCAATCAGAAAATAGACTCTTAAGGCTTGTTACAGTTCACAGTACAGAGCACAGTTCCCGTGTTTTAAAAGTCTCCTTTGTGCCCCAGACACCCGCATGCAGTTCACCTGGTGACAGCCGAGATGCGCACGTGTCCCCTGGTGTGGCTGTGGTGGGCGGGACAGGAGGAGCCAGCATGCTGGGTTGGTCAGAATGAGCCTTGTGGTGAAGAGTGGCTTTTCTTTTTCCTTCCCAGCTGTAGAGGAAAAGATAACTTTAAAAATATTTCTGAGTTTTTTCCCTGCATGTAGGATGCCGTGCCATTTCAGGGTCAAGCGCTAGTGTGCCAGCAGTTACCACTGAGAGAAAAAGAGCAGGCCTGAAACATACGCAGCTTGGAATACGCCAGAGGAAATGGCAGAAGAGAACTTTAATATATGGAATATAAGACATGTTTTGTTTTCCAGCTATAAACCCTAAGAGTTATTTAGAAAAATACTTTTAAATGCAGAGTGTGCAAAGCATGAGTGTACAGCTCGAGGAGCTTTCACTGGCTGAACACGCATGTGCACCCATCGCCCCGACCAAACAGAGCTTCACCAGCATCGCAAGTCCTGTGTCCCTCCGCTCGTGGACCCCCAGGGGCAACCATTGTCTTGACTCTTAACTAATCAGTTAGTCTCGCCTGTTTTTGGACATTATATAAATAGAGGAAGAGCATGTGCTCTAATGATGTTGAGTGCCTTTTTGGCTACTTATTCGCCATCTGCGTATTTTCTTTGATAAGGTGTCTTCAAATCTTTACCAACTTTAAAAACTTGGATTTTTTTTTTATTATCGAGTTTTAAGAATTTTGTGTATTTTCTAGTCACCGTTCCTTTCTCTGGAAAAGGAATTTCTCCAGTGTGTGCCTTGTTTTTTCATTCTCTTAATAGTGCCTTCTGGAGAACAGAGGTTTTCAATTTCGATGAAGTCCAATTTATTAATTTTTCTCTTATGGATCATGCTGGGTTTTTTTCCTACAAGTGTTATAGTCATAGATTTTACATATAGGTCTGAGATGTAATTTAAGTTGATTTTATATGTGGCACAAGATATAGTTGATATTTATTTTTTGTATGTAGATGTCTGCTAGTTAAACACCAGTTGTTAAAAGATGTCCTTTCTCTAAATTACCTCGGTTCGTCTGTCAAGCTCAGTGGGCACGCAGGTGTGGGTCTGCTCAGTCCACTCATCTAAATGTGCGTTTGCCAATGACTGTAGCTTCGTAGTTCGTCTTGAAACTCTGTTCTTTTTCAAGACTGTTTTGAATATTCTAGGTCCTTTGCTTGTTTATGTAAATTTTAGAATCAATCGATGTTATGAATGATGCGTGCTGGGATTTTGTTTGGGATTGTATTGTCTATAGATCTATTCGGGGAGAAGTCAGGTGTTGAGAGTGTTGAATCTTCCATGCCATTCATTTTGTTCTTACTTGAATTCTTTCATCAAAGTTTTGCAATTTTCAGCATATGAATCTAACATATTTTGTTAGATTTATCCCTAGTATTTCATGGTTTGGGTGCTATTGTAAATGGTATTGATTTTTAATTTCAGTTTCCAATTAGTCATTTCCAGTATATAAAAATACAGTTGATTATTCTGTGTTAACTTTGTGTCCTGCAAACTTAATAAACTCATTTGGTAGATTGAGGAGATTCTTTGGGATTTTCAATATAGATAGTCATTCATCTGCAAATAGTTGATTTCTTCCTTTATGATTTGTATGTCCTTTCTTTTCTTTCTCCTTCCTCCCTCCTTCTCCCCTCCTTTCCCCCTTCCTCCCTCCCTCCCTGGCCGAGACCTCCAGCTAAACGTTAATTAGGAGTGATGAGAATGGCTGTCATAGCCCCCCGAGAGGGAAAACATTCAGTCTGTCACTGTTGCTTGTTAGGGTAACAGGAGGTTTTTTGCAGATGCCCTGTATCATCTGAGGAAGACCTCTCTGTTCCTTGTTTGCTGAGAGCATTTATTAATATTGAGAATGGATATTGACTTTCGTCAAATGCTTTTTCTGCATCTATTGAGATGATCATTTTTTTTTACTTAATTATGCTGATATGATAAATTACAGTGATTGAGTTATGAATATTGAATCGACTTTGCATTCCTGGGATTGGTCATAATGTATTATTATCCTTTTTATGGTATTTAATTTGCTAATGTTTTGTGAGGATTTTCACATCTATATTTATGAGGAATATTGGTATATATAATAGTTGTATGCATACACCGATATACATTCCAGTGTATGCCCTATACATTCTAGTAATGCTTTTGTCTAATTTTGGTATCAGCATAATACTGACCTCATAAAAAGGAATTTGGAAGTAGTCCTTCCTCTTTTATTTTCTGGAGGAGTTTGTGTAGTATTGGTATTATTTCTTCCTTAAATGTTTTGTAGAATTGGCCATCTGGGACTACAGTGTTCTTTTAGGAAAGGCTTTTTAACTACAAATTAAAATTTTAAAATAGATATGGAATTATTTATGTTTCTATTTCTTCTTAAGCATTACTGTTTGGGTCTTTTAAGAAGTTTGTCCATTTCATTTACATTATTGAATTGTTTGATATAAAGTTCACAATATTCCCTCAAATCTTTTAATGTCTGTATGGTCTATAATTTTATCATCACTCTCATTCCTGATATTGGTAATTTGTGTCTTTTCTCTTTTCTTTTCTTGATTAATCTGGTTAGGGGCTTATCAGTTTTATTGATCTTTTTCTTTCCCAAATAACCAACTTTTGGTTTCATTAATTTTCCTTATTGATGACCTGTTTTCAATTTTATGATTTTCGTCATTATGTTTTCTTACTGTGGATTTAATTTGATTTTCTTCTTCTGTTTTCCTAAGGTGGAATCTTAGATTATTTATTTAAGATTTTCTTTTTACTAATTTAAGCACTTAATGTTCTAAATGTCTCCCTAACCTCGGCTTTATCTGTGTGCCACAAATTTCCATATGTTGTGCTTTTGTTTTCATTCATTTATGAATGTTTTACTTTCCCTCTGTGTTTAGAAGTGTGTTGCTTCCAAATATTTGAGGATTGTTCAGATATCTTTCTGTTTCAATATCTAGTTTAATTGCTTTATAGTTAGAGAACATATTTTGTATAGCTTCAGTTTCTTTAAATTTCTTGATGCTTGCATTATGTTCCAGAATACGGTCTATCTTTGTGGCTGTCCCAGGTGCCTCGGGAAGAAAACGTATTCTGGTATTGTTGGGTGGGGTGTCATAGAAATGTTAAGTAGGTCAGTTTGGCCTGTAATATTATCAGTCTTCAGATCCTCACTGATTTTTGTCTGTCCACTGATGGGAGAGGTGTCGTGAAGTCTCCCGCTGTCCTTGTCGATTTGCCCGTTTCTCTTTCAGTCCTGCAGGTTTTACTGCGTGTGTTCGCGTGTTCGGAAGCTCTGTCCTTAGGGAAACACCCGCTTAGCCCATCACGTCCTCCTGGTGAAGTGACTCCTCGTTCACTGCATCCTACTCCTCCCCCGCTCTGGTGACAGTCCCGGTTCTGCAGTCTATGGTGTCTGGTGTTGGTGTAGCCATGCCAGCTTTCATCTGAGTAGTGTTCCCATGGTGATCTTGTCCCAATCTTTTACTTCCAGTGATTTATGTCTTTTTATTTAAAACGGGTTTTTGTAGGCAGCATATGCCTGGGTCTTGCTTTTTTATCCAATTTGAAAATTTCTACCTTTAATTGAAGTGTTTAGACCATTGATGTTTAATGAAATTATTGATATGGCTGGATTTAAATCTACCATTTTCCTAGATGTTTCTGTTCTTTGTTCCTTTTCCCCCTATTGTTTCTGCCTTCTTTTTTCTTCTTTTTGAGACAAGGTCTCTCTCTGTTGCCCAGGCTAGAGTGCAGTGGCTTCATCACAGCTCACTGCAACCTCACGCCCCTGGGCTCAGCCTCCTGAGTAGCTGGGACTACTGGTGTGTGCTGCCACGCCCAGCTAGTTTTTCTTATTTTTCATAGAGATGGGGTCTCACCATTGCCAAAGCTGGTCTTGAACTCCTGGCCACAAGTGATCCTCCTGCCTCGACTTCCCAAAGTGCTAGGATTACAGGTGTGAGCCACCACACCCAGTCTCTGCGTTCTTTTTAATTGAGTATATTTTATTATGCCATTGTTTGGTTTTTGTTCCTTGTTTATTTGTTTTTAATATTTCATCATGATTTTAATGGCTTTATTTAGATATAATTCACATATATTATTCACCAGCTTAGAGTGAACAGTTCAGTGGATTTTAGTATATTCACAGAGCTGTGCAACTATCACCGTAAACTAAGAGCATTCATGACCTCAGAAAGAAACCTCGTACCCGTGAGCAGCCAGTCCCTGTGCCCCACCCCCACCCTGCCCCCAGGTCCTGGTTCACAGCCCCTGGTGACCACTAGTCTGCTCTGTCTCTGTGGATGCCTGCTCTGGGCACTTCCCAGACATGGACTCATGCACCACGTGCCCTGTGACTGGATTCTTGCATCTGGTGTGATGTTTTCCAGGTTCATCCAAATTATAGTGTGTTGTTAAGCACTTTGTTCCTTTTCATGACCCAGTAATATTCCATTGTACAGATGTACACAGTATTTTGTCTATCTCTTAATCAGTTGATGGCCACTTGTGTTGTTTCTATTTGTTGGCTGTGTGAATAATGCTGCTGTGAACAATTATATACATGGTTTTGTGTGAACACATGTTTTCAGTTGTTTTGGGCTCTTACAAATGCAGTTCCTGGGTCATTTGATAACTCTGTGTTTGGTGTTTTGAGGAACTGCCACAGGGTTTTCTGACAGCGCTGTGCTGTTGTGCATTCCCCCCAGCAGCCGTGCAAGGGTTCCCGTCTCCACGTCCTTGCGTCCTTGCCAACACTCCTGACGAGTGTGAAGTGGTGTCTCACTGTGGTTATGATTTGCATTTCCCTGATAACTAATGACATCAAGCATCTTTTCATGTTCTTACTGGCCATTTGTATATATTTTTTTGAGAAATGTCTATTCAGATACTTTGCCCATTTTAAATTGGATTGTCTTATCATTACTGAATTTTAAGAATTCTGTACTCATGATGCAGATGCATGATCAGATGTACGACTGGCAGGTATTTTCTCCCATCCTGTGTGTTGTCTTTCCACTTTCTTCATGCTGTCGTTTGAAGCACAAACATTTAAATTTTGACGAAGTTCAATGTATTCATTTTGCCATTTGTCACTTGTGCTTTTGCTGTTGTATTTAAGAAGGCTCTGCCTAGCCCAAGGTCAAAAAAATGTATTCCTATGTTGTCTTCTAAGAGTTTTATAGTTTTAGCTTTTACATTTCAGTCTGATTTATTTGGGGGTTGATTTTTGTGCACGGTGTGAGGTTGGGATCCAACTTTACTCTTTTATGTGTGGATTCTGGTTGTCCCAGCACTGTTTGCTGTAAAGACTGTTCTTTCCCATTGCATGATCTTGGGTGCTCTTGTCAAGACTCAGTTGACCATAGATGAGTGGGTTTACTTATGGGTTCTCCATTCTCCTGTGTTAGTCTCTGTCTGCCCTTAGCCAGCGCCACACTGTCTTGATTCCTAAGCTATTGAGCAAGCTATGGAACCAGAAAATGCTAGTCCTCCAACTTTGTTCTTTTTCAGGATTGTTTTGGCTATTTTGCATTTCTGTAAGGATTTTAGTATCAGCTTGTCAATTTCTGCAAAAAAGCCATCTGGGATTCTCAAGGAATCCTGGTGAATCTGCAGCTCAATTTGGGGAGCATGGTCACCCTAACAATGTCAGTCCTTCTGACCCATGAACGTGGGGAGTCTTTCCATTTATTTAGATCTTTAATTCCTTTCAACAGTGTTTTGTAATTTCAGGGTACAAGTCTGACCCTTCATTTGTTAAATCTTTATTACTTTTATATCCAGTTTCTTCTGCTTCCTGTGTTTACTTTTCATTGCTGGAATGTATTTGTTATTAATTTTTCCAGGAAGGGTCTTGGGTATTGTACTTGCAGTCTTTGTGTGTATTAAAATATGTTTATTTTTCCTTCCTAGTTTAGTGGGTGATACGCCTTTTTCTTCTCAGAACCTTTTAGACCTGTGTCTTTTGTCATCTAGCATTACTTTGAAGTGAATTTTGATGCCAACAGCTTGATTTTTTTTCTTTCTAGATTTTCTTTTTATCTTTGTACTTCAAAAATTTTTACCAGGATGGACTAGGGGTGTGTGTGTGTGTTTTCTTTATTCTTATCTAATGCTTGGTAAGCCTTTGAGCTTCCTTTACTTTAAGAGAATTTGATCTTTTGTTCTGTTAGTTCTTTCCTTTTTTTCTCTTCTCCTGACACTCGTTGTGGGTGTGCGTGGGACTCCTCGTGGCAGCCTTCCGCCTTGTCTGCGTGGCCCTGCCCTTGGACGGGCGGCTGGCGTCCCCGCTTCCCTGACCCTCCCCAGCTGGCTCGCCGTCTCCCAGATCCTCCCGGCCATGGCGCCCTCCTTCGCTTCCTCAGGACCCTCCACCCTCACGTCTGGCCTCTGGCCCGTTGGGTCATGGATCCTCCCGGCAAAAGGTCTTCAGAATTTGTACTCTTCTCACCACTCCCCACTGGTGCCCGAGCCACCACCCCTCCTCTGCTGATCGCTGTGCGGTGACTGGATAGTGCCCAAGCCCTGCTGCTCTTCCTCCCAGGCCCACCACGGCCCCTCTGTGCTTCCTGCGCCCCCGCGGGCTCCTCCCCCGTCCCCAGAAGTAACTTCCTAGGACGCCCTCCCTGGCCCACCCACCCAGCAGGCCCCACTCCTGCAGCACCGCCCTGCTCTATCTTTTTCTTCCCGGGGCCGTCACCCTCTTGCTGCGTGGCACATTCTGTCCGTTGCCCGTCTCCCCGGCGGCCGTGCGCTCCGTGCCGGCCCGGCTTGGCCCCTGCCCCGTTGCTCCTTCAGCTGTGCACAGGCACCACCCACTCAGCAGCAAGGCCTCCTTGAGTGAACACGGTCACCTTCAATGACTCAGAGTGTTTGTTTCTTTTTTGAATGGTATCTTCTTTTCTGTTATACTTTGTAATTGGCCATTATTTACAGTTGTAACAGTATTTTCCTTATATTTATCTCATGTCCATCAGTCTTGCTGAACTCTCTGATTAATCTCAGAATCAGTGTTGAAAACATGTCTAAGAATGGTAGTTTTCCTTTGTTTTAGCTCTCAGGCTTCTCATTTCATTTCTTGGCCAAGACACGCAGCCCCCAGGTGAGAAGGCAGGTGGTGTGGGAGGGGACGCCGGGCCCTCCCACCCAGGCACAGGTTGAGGCCCCTCAGCCCCACCTGGCTCCTGCCGCCCCATCAGCACTCTGTGGAGTGGGCAGGGGCTCCTCAGACTTGCGACCGGCTGCCGGCCTCCCTCTCTGTCCTTGTGCTACAGGGGCTTGTGGTGATGTCTCTTCCTTTATGTCCCTGGGTTTGGGGGGCCAGTCAGAAGCCCTGTCTGCCGCATGAAGCGACGATGGTGCCAGGTTGAATGGGGTGGGTGCCAGAGGACTAGTTCCAGCCGTTCTTACCCCTGTTTTCCTCATAGGTGGTGGTGAAGTTTATTAAGAAGGAGAAGGTTTTGGAAGATTGTTGGATTGAGGATCCCAAACTTGGGAAGGTGACTTTAGAGATCGCAATTCTCTCCAGGGTGGAGCACACCAATATCATCAAGGGAGGTGACGATTCCTGGCTAATGCTACTCTAACACTGGTCATGTAAAATTTCTTAACTCAGTTGACTTGAAGGTGTTTGGGCGGAGCTTGACTCAGCTTTGTCTCTCTCTAGGTCTTGGATGTATTTGAAAACCAAGGGTTCTTCCAGCTGGTGATGGAGAAGCACGGCTCTGGCCTAGACCTCTTCGCCTTCATCGACCGCCATCCCAGGCTGGATGAGCCCCTGGCGAGCTACATCTTCCGACAAGTGAGAGCGGCCGGAGCCTTGCTGGGGTGGACGAGGGCTTGGGCATGTGGCCCGTGGCTGCGAAGCTCAGTGATACACTGGTTCTCTCTGTCAGCTGGCTCCGGCCTTCCATGCTGGGCTTTTGTGGAGTAGGATCTATATGTTGAGAAGAAAATTCTATGGTTGAAGTAGAAAAAGTGAGTTTGGGAAGGAAGGATGAGGCCAGACATTGTCCTGGAATGATTGGATTGAAGTACGTTTGAGGATTAAGATTTATTTGTACACACCAATCACAAAAATTAACCAACAAAGCTGTCAGACTGGGCTTCGAGCCCTGTGCATGTGGTTTGAATTCTTGTCCCCCACCAGCCGTGGGACCTTGAGGAAACCGCTGCTATCCCTAAGCCTCGGTCTTGTGATCTGTACGTGGGAATCGCTGTGGCACCCACACGATGAGGCTGACGGGACTGAATCAGGCACCACGGCCGGTACGTTGTAAGTGCTCCACAAATGCTGGCTGCTGAGTTAATTAAAGTGATCAGGAGAGAATCAGATTCTGACAGTCTCATCTTACAATAAGTATTTGTCTTGATCTATTTCATATCTAATTATGTATTTATCTTTGACCATTTTTTATTTTATCGGAACGGGAGAGTGATCAGCAGAGCAGGAAGGCCGGGGGTGGGGGAGGGACGATAACTGTTGCTTTGGGCTTTAAGGAGAAGGTGGCAGTTTCGACCTGACTGCTCCCAGCTCCCCAGAGAGAACGAAAAACACACCAGGGGACTGTGCGAACAATTCAGATTTGCTTTTTTATTGTTTCCTGGAGATGACTCTAATGACAGCTGCCATGAATTAGCATTTCTTCCTCAAAGCTCTACACTCCGAGAAGTTACTGGATTTCTGAAATTTAGTTTCTCAGGCACCGACTTATAACTTTCAGATATTAAGTTTCTGCAAAATAATAGGTCATCTCTCTTATGTTGAAAGATTATGTACTTGTTTAGTTTGTGGCAAAGACTTGTTTCCGGAGTCTTTATGGCAGATGATCTCTGTGTGACGTAACATGGGAGTCACTGTTGAAAGCTGCTGCCTAACAGTTGTTAATTCTGGGGCTGGTGACACAGATAATTGTAGTGTTCCACACCCTAAAGTGTCTGCCAAAAGTATCTATGGCCCCTTTGTAAACACATACACAAATGTTATTATATGTAAACATAGATTCGTAACTTGATGTAAACGTATTAATATTATTGTACTTACATGTGGATAGTTAGTGCCAGTTACCAGCATGTTGCCTCCCAGCTCCGCGTTCACCAGGGCCTGCTTGGTGCCGGGGGCTCTGCTGTCTGGGGAGCCCACGGGCAGCTCCGTTGGCCCAGGGCATGGGAGGGACCTGCAGGAAGGACGGCTTCTCCTCCAGGGTCAAGTTCTCTTTGCTCCTTTATAGTTGATCCCTCATTAATAAATCTCGATGAAACTTTTCATGTTCAAATTAATGTGTGGTTTCTGTCTCCTGACTGATATGTATGTGTCGATGTACATATGTCTGTGTGCATGTACATGTGTGTTTATGTACCATGAATGTACAAGCTCATGCTGCATGTGTATATGTGCACATGTATACCTGCAGGTATGTACGTGCACATGTAAGTATATAAAATATGCAGATCTGTATATGTTTGTACATATGAATATATAAATATATATTAAATGTAAGTTAATGAATGGAGCTTAATAATCTGCTATTTAGCTATTGCTTCTGGTTCAAAGACATTAATTTGTAAATACAGAACTATCTCTAAAGATCAAAATGATTGATACCTCAATGAAATCACTCCATTGCTTGGTATTGCTGATGTCCGGATCGCAGGGCAGTTGTACAGTTTGTGGCTGTCACTTGATGTGACTGCAAGGCCATCCTGCTGGCCCCGCTGTGGGGACGCAGAGCGGGCAGGCGGGGTGTGTGGCAGCACCTCTGCAGGGGACACAAAGCCCGTTCCCGGTGGAACCACGTTGAGTCCACGTTGTGGAGAAGCCACACGTGTCGGGAGAGGACAGCTGGTGTGTGACGCTGCCCTTTGAGCTGAGTGAGCCCTTGAGTGGGAGTTTCTGCTTCTGGCTCTGCCCCAAATTGCCGCCTGACTCAGGGCCAGCCACGCTCCTTCCTCGTGATCTGAGGGTGTCTGCTCAGGGCACTCTCGCGGGCACTGCCCACTGCATGCGAAGCCTGTGCTCACTTGCCTGCCACCCGCCTCTCAGCCGCTGTTTTGTGGCCTGTCTCCTCCTGAGATGGTCCTGGGCGTGTCACGGGCCAAGTAAGTGTCCGCAGGGACGGTGTTGTCAGCCGCGAGAGCGCTCGGGAGCTCAGTGTGGCGTGTGGCCCTGCAGGCTGGCGTGCGCCGGCGCCGGGGCCCCGCCTGGGCCTGCTCACGCTCTCCGCCCTGTGCAGTGTGTCTGCAGCATCCAGCATTCTCTCCTGTCACCCGTGCATTAGGAGTTGTAGAATGTTTATTTTTTTCTTTTTGTCTTGCATTTATTTTAAATGCTTGTTTTACTTGAATTGTGTTTTTAAAAAGTCCCCTCTGACCTGCTGATTGCAGCTGGTGTCGGCGGTGGGATACCTGCGCTCCAGGGACATCATCCACCGGGACATCAAGGACGAGAACATCGTCATCGCCGAGGACTTCACCATCAAGCTCATAGACTTTGGCTCAGCCGCCTACTTAGAGAGGGGCAAATTATTCTACACTTTCTGTGGAACCATTGAGTACTGTGCGCCTGAAGTTCTCATGGGGAATCCGTACGTATCCCGCCCGGGGGGTCCTGTTCCTGCGTCAGGCTTGGGGGCCCTGGGACAGGTTTGATTTTAGTGCTTTAGTTTGTGCCTCTTTGGTGCCAGGGTGCTGCGTGACAAAGGAAAATGACAAAAGTAAGTGACCAGGCAGTGCTGGTCAGAAGCACCTGGGTGGTGGATATAGGGGTTCATTGTATTATTTTCTCAATTTTTTTTTTATGTTTAGAGTTCCATGTAAATCAAAAGTTAAGAAAAATTTTAAAGGTAAAGATAAGAGTCCCTAATGATGGCACTGTTTAAATAAGTGAAGAGGATTGTTTTTCAGTTAGGTTTATTTATTTTGATGACAAGAATAATAATCTATTTTAATAAAATATTGTTGGGCTGGCCATGCAGGAAATCAAGCAATAGATAAAGTACTAATGCAGAACATTCGTGACAGGGACGGACCCTCGGGCAGGAGCCCTCGCTGGCTGGCCAGAGACTGGGCGTCGGCCCAGCTGTGCCGAGACTAGGGGCAGCCAAGCCCCTCCGGCCTTGCGTGTCGTGGGCCGTGTGGCCGAGTTTGCGTCTCTGCAGTCAGGGAGCCTGCGAGCTGCAGGGGCTGGCCTGGGCAGAGCCTCATCTCAGAGAACTTCAGAGAGGAGAGAAAAATTAAAAGGAAGATTGTCGCTTGAGTGTTTGTAGGGCCTGAGTGAAAACTGTCTGCTGACGGTACCTTCTGCCGTGCACGCCTGGAATGCCTTCTTCTCACCTGCATGTGAACCAAGCGTGTCTTTATGTGTATGAAACAGACCTTATTAAGCCAGAGATAGACACAGGTATGTCCACCTGTGACCTCCCTGTACTTGAGAGAAGTGTATTAGAATGCAGCTGTGTAGGTGAGTTTGTGGCTGGGGGGACAGACCGTCACACGCTGCGTGGCCCCTCGCAGCGGCTGCAGCTGCCCTCCGCTGTACCCCTGTGCCTGCTCTGCCCGGTCTGTGGGCCACTCCGGGAGACCTGGCGGGAGCTGGACCGGACCTGCTGGCCCGAGTCAGAGCATCTGCTCGTAGCCCACTGTCTCCATGCCCTGCCTCAGGCCCTCATGAGACCCTCAGCACTGGGGTGAGAAATGACCAGGGGCCTGGACCCCAGTGTCTGCGCAGGCTGCGTTTGGCTGGAGTCAGGAGGTGCAGGTTCCAGGCTGCCACACTGAGCCCTCTGGAGCCCAGCAGCCCTCGGCTGCACCAGCCCGTCCACGCCGGTGCTGCTTGGCTTTCCCAGGCCTGGCCGGACTTCCTGTCAGTGGCAGAGTGCGGAGAGGGTGCACGTCGAGCCTTGCCTGCTAGAACCTCCGTGTGCCTTCAGAGCCAGCAAACAGCATGAAATACTGAAGGGGGATGATGGTCTGAGAAGGGCCCTGGGGTTTCTTTTCAGATCTAATTCGGTTACCCAGGCATGTGGTGAGTGCGGTCAGCTCTGCCCTGCCTGCAGTGGCTGTCCTGTCATGTTGGAAGAAGCCGCATGTCTGCTGTCCACACCGTGGCTTGCTGTGCCCACCCACACCCAGGTTGTGGGGCGTCCACGCGGGGAGTGCCAGAGCACTGAGCCGCTCAGGACCTCTGCCCCCACCCCCAGAGCTGCTGCCCCCACCTTCTCCCTGAGCCTGGCCCCGTGGTATCTGCCCCACGTCCCAGCCCTTCCTTTCCAGCCGTGTGAGCGGCCTGAGTTCTGGTTCCAGACCCCATCCTTAGGATCTCTGCCTCTTTTCTCCTCGTTTTCATGGCCTTCTGCTCTGGGAGTCGGCACACCATGGTCCTTGTCCAGATCCAGCCCACCACGTGTTTGTTAAAATTTATTATTTTTTATTGTGGGAAAGTATAGATGACATAAAATTTACCCTCTTAACCATTTTTAAGCATATAGTTTATCGGCATCAAGCACGTTTATGTTGTTGTGCAGCCATCACCACCGTCCATCTCTAGAATTTTCCATCTTCCCAAACTGAAACTTCGTCCCCATGAAGCACTAACTAGCCGCCCCCAGCCCCAGCCCGGCACCCACCGCCCTCCCTTCTGTCTCCGAGTCCGACAGCTCCAGGGACTCTGGGTGGAGTCGTGCAGCGTCTGTCCATCGTGACTGTCTCACTCAGCACAGTGTCCTCAGGGTTCGTGCTGTCGTAGCCGGTGTCAGAATTTCCTTCCTTTTTCAGACTGAATAATACCCCACCGTGTGTGTGTGTGTGTGTGTGTGTGTGTGTGTGTGTGTGTGTGTGTGTGTGTACTTCGCATTGAGTTCATCCCTTTATGGGCAGGTGGATGTCTGTGTTGCCTCCGCCTTTCGGCTGTGGGGGTGAGGCTGCCGTGTCGTGGGGTGCAACGTCTCCTGCCGCTTATTGTCAGGAGGGTTTGTGGGACACAGCCAAGCTCGGCTGCCAGGTCTCGTCTGGCTGCTCTTGGGGTGCCAGACAGAGACCACGGAGCCCCCAAGCCTGAGGTACTTCCTGTTTGGCCATTTACGGGGAGAGTTCCTGGCCCTGTTTCACTCTATTGGATTTTCTCTTCAACTTCTAAAATTCTTGAAATGCCTCTCTAAAAAACAAACGGCACAAAGAGAGAAGCTCTCACACCTGATCTCGCCCCGCTTGCTCCCCCAGGTCTGTGCTGGGGGCCCCTCCCCACTCAGCCCGGGGCGTGGCTCGGCTTCTGCCCGTGATGCCTGTGCCCGAAGTCTGTTCACAGCACCCTCCCCTCCCCTCTGTCACGGCCCCTCCTCCGAGCCTGGCTTCCGCCCCCTGGCCTGGTTTTCTGTCCTGATGTCCCCAGGACAGCGGAGGGTCTGTCCTGGGCCCTCTTCTCACTGCTGCAGTTTCTCTCGGCTGCCTTGTCTAATTACGACTCTGGTGAGAGGCAGCCGCTTCTCAGGCCCCGCTCACCTTCCTCTCCATCCCTCCTGCTGCCCTCGAGCATTTCCCACCTGCTCTGGTCTAGTCACCCCAGCCATCTTTCTGAAGGGTACGCGCCCTGTTTTGAGGCTGGCTGTGGCTCCCGTGGCCCTTGGCAAGGCCGAGTGGCTCGCGCTCTGCTTCCTCCAGGAAGCTCTCCCGCCCCAGGTAGCCGCTGGCTCTGTCCTGAGGAGCCGCGTGCACCGTCTTCTCCTCGTGGTCGGCTCATGTTTCCTGATCAGCCTGTGCTGCCCAAGGGCTCCCTACCCCCACCGGGGGTAGACAGGCCGCGGCTGAGGTCGTGGCTGAGTGTAGTGAGTGTCCCAGAAAGAGCCTGGCCACAGGGGCATGAGACCCTGTACTTTCTCTTCCTCTTCGTAGCTACCGAGGGCCGGAGCTGGAGATGTGGTCTCTGGGAGTCACGCTGTACACCCTGGTCTTTGAGGAGAACCCCTTCTGCGAGCTGGAGGAGACTATGGAGGCTGCGATACACCCACCGTACCGGGTGTCTGCAGGTGCATGAGCCGCAGGTGACGGGCAGCTGGCCCTGTCCTTAGAAACCAGCAGCTCGTTCTCATTTCCTCTCTGTTCTCAGTGTCTCTTCATCCTCACTGACAAGCTCATGATCTTTCTTTTCTAGTCAGCTAATACTTTGATCTGAACGTAAGGACAATTTGAATATGACTTTAAAACATCTTGATAATCTAAGTTTTATTAGTGTTCCCCTTTGGATCTTAGATGTCCTCTTGTGAGAAACAGGCTTGTGGTCAGTGAACTTGGCCGTACTAGTAACTGTCAGAGGCGCACTTGGGCCAGAAACCCCGTCCAGTGGGCGTGTCGGTGGCTGGATTGCTGTGACCTCGCAGCAGCTCACACGGAAGCTGTGGGGCTTCAGCTGCACTGGGAGCTGCCCACGGGGGCCACGTGGCAGCAGGAAGCTCAGCTCCCGCCGGGGCATTGGCAGTGGGGACCAGCAGGGGAGGTGCGCGTGGGCCCAGACACCAAAAAGCACCCTGAGTCTGGCAGGGCCATGGCAGGAGCCCCAGGGCACCAGTGGCGGTGTCATGGGCAGCGAGGCATTACAGGAATCCCAGGACAGTGTAGAAAAACCACCCCCCAAACTGACATGGAGCTGAGAGACCAGAGAAGGACTCAGACACATCCAGCTGGGCGAGTTCGGTGGGCTCCGGGCCAGTGCCAGGCGTGGGGTGTCCGTTCCCTGCACACTCAGGTCCCCAGACACTCGCTCCGGGGCGGTGCCAGGCGTGGGGTGTCCGTTCCCTGCACACTCAGGTCCCCAGACACTCACTCCGGGGCGGTGCCAGGCGTGGGGTGTCTGTTCACTCCCCACACAGGAGCCCGTTTCCTGCACACTCAGGTCCCCAGACACTCGCTCCGGGGCAGTGCCAGGCGTGGGGTGTCTGTTCACTCCCCACACAGGAGCCCGTTCCTTGCACACTCAGGTCCCCAGACACTCGCTCCCCAGCGGTGCTGGAGTTGCTGGGAGAGCAGAACAGCACTGTCTGCTGGTGTCACCTGACCTCAGATCTCAGAGCTTGCACGTCAGGCATGCCTAGTGCCATCCTTGGTGCCTTCGTATGCCCCGTGTTATGTTACTGGTACTGTCATTCTCCACTGGGCAGAGATGTCAGCGTCACAGTTAGCTGAAGGGTGTTACAGGTTAGCTAAGGCAGGTCCAGAGCCGGTTTAGCCCACTTGCCTCTGCCCCGAGAAGGTGCTGAGGCACAACCCTCGTGCCCAGTGACTCTTTTGGATTTGCCTGATCTATTTTGTAGCAGTTTTGTTGAGCACTCCAAGCTAGCGCAACACAGTATTTTCTCTTGTGGTGGGAAACTTGCATTTTCCCCTTAGCGGGGCGGCTGTACCGTAGGGCTCTAAGGTCCCTTCCAATCTTGACCTTCTGTGATTCCGTAACAGTCATTTATTGTAATAGTCTCTTCCTCCTCTTAGAAGGACACTAACCCCATCACGGGGGCCGCCCTATGACCTCATCTAACCCTCACCACCACGCTGGGGAATAGGGCTTCAACGTAGGACTTGTAGGGGGGACATGATTCACTCTGTAGCAGCCTAGAAGAGGAGTTTTAGGGCTTTGTTAAAGTTCTGGATTCCTGGAATTCCATGGTCCCTGCTGTTCCTCCGGGAGGCTGTTCCTTGTGTTCTCTCACTGGGCTCGCAGGATGGGTCCCCAGGGACAGTGAGGCTCAGCGTGGCCCTGGCTGAGTTGACATCTGTGTTGTCAGAGGAAACAGGACCCAAATCCAGACTCCAGGCTGGGGGTTCCTCTCAGAGCTCCTGCTGGCTTCTCTTGGGGACCGGCTGGGGACACCCCTGATGGCTGCCTCCTTCCCCTCCCCTGTCGTGTTAACCCCCTGTGTTGTTCACAGCTCTGCACAGCCAGGGCCCCTGAGAACCTTCACACCATCTGGGTTCTGGTTGAGTGAGATGAACGCCAAGCTTTCATGTCTGAGGCGACGCACACCTCCCACAGCTTCTCTCCACGCTCACCGGCCGTGTGCTGGAGCCCCAGGGGTTGGGCCGCCTCCCGCCCAGACAGAGGCCCTGCGGGGTGGGCACCCAGGAGCCTGCAGTGTTGCAATGTGCGCCTCCTGGTACCAGCCTGGTCCACCATCTGTTGTCTGTCCCCAGAGCTCATGAGCCTGGTGTCTGGGCTGCTCCAGCCCGCCCCTGAGCAGCGCACCACCTTGGAGAAGCTGGCGACAGACCCGTGGGTGACGCAGCCTGTGAACCTCGCTGACTACACGTGGGAAGAGGTGTGTCACGTAAACAAGCCAGGTGAGGCTGCTTGGGCACACCTCCCACCCCGCGTGGCTTTGCCTGGAGCAAGCAGGTCCCCAGGCTGCCTTCGTGGGTCAGGAGGAGAAGGGGGCTCCCTCCATGCTGTCCTGGACACGAATGTCAGGGCCTTGGCTGGCCTGTCACCTGTGGGGGCTTGATTCTGTCTAGGGTCTCCTAGATGCTGCTGGGGTTCTGAGCGTGGCTGTGGGCCTCAGAAGGTGGGCAAGTGCCCATGGCAGCCTCTGACAGAGGGGTCAGGGCCGATGGTCTGCCGGGCTGACGGGGAGGATGCTGAGATGCTGAGTGTGACGCTCTAGCCCTGGCTGTTGAGACAAGGCTCCTGGCTACTGCCAGAGCCATCGACCGAGCTGGTGTTGCCATCAGGCCTCAGCTCCTGCAGCACCGAGGCAGGGCCCGCTGAAGTCTTCTGTTCCAGGACTCCTAGCGAGAGCAAAGTGGTTTAGAATCTGGTGGTGTTAGTGCGTGACACAGTGCCTTCTTCTCTCCTCAGAGAGTGGAGTTCTGTCCACTGCCAGTCTGGAGACGGGGGGCAGGAGCCTGAGTGAAGCAGCACAGGAGCTCTGGGCCCCCCCCCCACAGGAGGCTCTGGCGGCCAGTGCTGTCTGCGTCCCGGGGACCCCGCTCCGCTGAGCGGCTGAACACTAGCTTCCTGCTCTTGCCTACTCAGTCAGGAAAATCTGTGGTTTTCAGGCCCCAGCCATTTGGAGAAGGTGAATTCTCAAGAACTAGGTCCATTTCACCTTCTGAAAACTTATGTGTAAGTTTGATAAATGCTAGGACAAACGCCAGTGATACTATATTATTCTAGGTTTATAAAATTGACTTGGAATTCACTTTTTTCATGACCTTGAGAAAACATTCCAGTGTTCACCTGCTTGATACTATTAAAGGGCTCTTACTCTGTGAACTTCTGAAAGGCATAAAAGAGTGTTTTAGTTCTTTTTCTACCTTTGCATACGTGTGCGTGTTGTGCTTCCTGTGACGTGGCCGATGCTCATCTGAGTGAGACGTGTGGGGTCTGTAGGAACCGTGAGCCAATGGCAGGACTGTTTCCTTAATTTATTTCCTCGGACACTTTTCAAATTAAAGCAACTTTGCTAGTAAATCATTATGCGGACTTTCATGGTATGAATTGTTCCAGCTCGCCGGCTGTGAGAAGCACTTGGTTTCTTTATTTTTCCATTTGTCTACCCCACTTGCCGTAGCTGGAGAGAAGTCTAGCCTCAGTCAGTCTGGGGTCCCTCTCAGAGGTGGGCCCTGCCAGGGGTGGTCCCAGGGCTCAAGCTTGGCCAGCCGAGAAGACTGGGCAGGGAGGGTGTGGTGTTCTCAGGGACTTCCCTTCTGTCTGCCTGGGCTCTGCAGCAGGACTCTGCTGTCAACACAGGGCACACTGCTACCAGCCGCCCAGTGTCCCACAGCCACCCAGCCCTCACCTCCGTGTCTATGTGAGGGGTCCAGGCCCATGTTTGTGTCTACATGAGGGGCTGCAGCCCTGTCAGCTCCTCAGTGTTGGTCGGGTCCCCGGTGTATTTCTCACATACTCAGCTGGCTGCTTCCCTCCCTCAGGCTCCAGTCCATCCCCCTCTCAGACAGAATCGCTCTGAAATTGCACGTGAAATCCAGTTTTATTTCATATCTGTTAGAGAGGAGGGAGTGGCTAGGGGTGATTATGAAAACTTTCATTTTGTTTCCCTGCAGAGACAGCAGGAATAAAGCAAAAACAACAACCAAAACATCTCCCTTTCCCCTACACGTCGTCTCTTGCACGGACATTTTTCTACAGATTCCAAGGTTTCTCCTCAGAGTCCCCTGGAAGCAGCGTGGGGGCCAGGCTGCCTCCAGTGTGGCTAACTCAGTTTCTAGTGGTTATCTAGGAGGCACTCGACTGTTTATTTTAGGATGGTCAAGGCAGAGTTAGTTTTAGTCCCAACTAACAGGCATAGGGGATCGCCAGCTCCTTTCTTCAGAAAGTGCTGCCTCAGTCTCTCTGACATTGTGAGTGACCGATGAGGTTGCGGGGTCGGGGATGGGGAGGGAGACCCTTCTCCATGAGGGACATTAAAGGTGCAGGGTTTTTAGAGGAGTACAGTGAAATATGAAGTTAGTTACTCTTCACAATTCAAATGAGTTTTCTGATACTCTAAGAACTCCAAATGCTTTTTTCTTTGTAGTGTTTCTGATGCTTCTAACAGATAAGATGTTAGAGAATGGTGTTTTTCAGAGAGGTATGTAATGGGCTCAGAATGCAAAGTCCTAGCTCTCCAAGAACTGTTACTTCTTTTTTTTTTTTTTTTTTTGAGACAGAGTCTCACTTTGTTGCCCGGGCTAGAGTGAGTGCCGTGGCGTCAGCCTAGCTCACAGCAACCTCAAACTCCTGGGCTTAAGCGATCCTACTGCCCCAGCCTCCCGAGTAGCTGGGACTACAGGCATGCGCCACCATGCCCGGCTAATTTTTTTTTCTATAAATATTTTTAGTTGTCCAGATAATTTTTATTTCTATTTTTAGTAGAGATGGGGTCTCGCTCTTGCTGAGGCTGGTCTCGAACTCCTGACCTCCAGCGATCCACCCGCCTCAGCCTCCCAGAGGGCTAGGATTACAGGCGTGAGCCAACGCGCCTGGCCAAGAACTGTTACTTCTTTATAAGAAAAAATAATTAAAGCTCATCTGACATGATGGCAGTGGAAGGCATTTTGCAGATATTTTGCAAGCAAGTGTTCTTTGCAGAAATAACCTGGAGAGAAAAGTGCTGAGGCTGAGGCTGCGGCTGCCGGTTTTTCCATTCCATGTTTCAAGTGTGGTTTAAGAAAGCAACGTCTTCACAAAAGACTGAACATGTCAGTTTTTCATGGCAATCCCTGCACCCAGCTGTCGCTCTATTTCTGGAGCTGGACAACCTGCTCAGGTTCCACTGTTCTTTCCAAGGAATTGGGGTGACTCACAGAATTTTCTTCATAGGTTTTTGGTGTAAAAGCATTAACACAATTTATTTTGAGGTGTTGGCAGTTGAGTATTCTAAGAAAATTAGATATTATAATATGAAAACAACAAAAGCAACTAATTCTTCAGTTCTACACAGACTGCAACCTTCCTTTTCCTTGATACAATCCTTTTGACCAAAGATACTTTGACATAAATACTTCAGCACCCAGCTTGGTGCCTGGCACAGAGCAGATACTCTGTAAATGAGTAAATGCAAGAATCAAGTCCTTTATCCCATTTCAGAAAGTAGGTAAAACAGGAAGACATACTTATAAATTAAGGCTTTGGACTTAACAAGTGGTGAAATTCTGGCAGCTGAAAAAGCACAACTTTTTTCTTCACAGCTATCCCCCCTTATGCCTCGGCTCTACACCCAGACAGGCCGAGATCTGAAAGTTAAGGATGAAAACGCCTTGGGCCGAAAAGTCCCAGTATTTCACCCTAAGCCAGACCTCGGAGCTGGGAGGGCCTTTGTTGAGAGAGGGAATTGTGCCACCGTTCCCGTCATTTTATTACTTGGGTCAAGTCTTAAAAACGGTCAAGGCTTCGTGTGTGTGTGGCCCCAGGGTCCGTGTTCAGTACAGGTTTTCACACAGCCCAAATCGTGGACATTTCCGTCGGGAACCGAGTGCACGTCCGCTGCCCGGGGAAGGACGTTGCGCCCCGCGGCGCAGTTGCTGTTGCCACGGAGACGGCCGGTGTGAACCGAGGCTACAGCCCCACGTTGCCCGCACTCTCGCGAGAAATTTCCACGTCATCCCAACGAGACTACGGAACACGGTACTCGTCCGCTGCGCCAGTCGAGAGCTTTACAAAGCGGGAAAGGCAGTGCATCGCGTCGCGACAGAACCGGGCCACGCTCCAGCCGCGGCCGCGGCGCTCGGCTCGACTCCCGGCGGGGTCACGACCCGCGGGCTCGGCGACGGAACCCGCTGCCCGCGCTTCTGCCTGGCGCGGGGGGCGGGGCGGCGGTGACGGACCGCGGGGCCGGAAGTGATGGGCCGGGGAGGGCCGCCGCTTCCGGCGCCAGGGCCGGCGTTCGTCTCGTCTGCGCTATGGCTGCGTTTTGCCGGCAGGTGAGGTGGCGCGGGCTGCGGGGCCCCCCTCGGGGGTCGCGGGCGGGCCGAGACGCGGAGGAGCCGCTGCCTCCGGGGTGTTTACGGCCAGGTGGTGGCGACTCGCAGCAGGAGCTTTCTCGGGCGGTCTGGGCAGGGCGTGTCGGGCTCGCCAGCATTCCTGGCCCCGTGGCTCTGCTCCGTTCAGCGCGGCGGTAGCCGCGTTTCCCGGCGGAGCGGGCAGCCGGACCGTCGGCGGGGCCGGGGCCGGAGAGCCCGACTGGCCGGCCGGGTGCCGCAGCCGGTGACGCTGGAGGGGCAGGTGGGACCGACGTGAAGGTTTCTGAGGGCTTCGGTGATTTGTGCTTAATTTGTCAAGCGTTGGTCTTAACCGTTGAAGATTTTTGAGGTAACAGGGTTTCTGTATACAAGTTGACCGTCAGACTGATTATGGTTGACCCTTCAACAACCCAACCGAAAATCCGCATAACTTTTGACTCCCCCAAAACTTTACCCGTAGCCTACTGTCGCCTGGAAGCCTTTACTGATAACATAAACAGTCGATTTAACACATATTTTGAACGTTATGTGTATCATAGACTGTATTGTTACAATAAAGTAAGCTAGAGAAAGATAATGCTATTAGGAAAATCATAAGGCTCTTGGCTGTGAAAAACATTTTTCTGTATATTAAAAAAGTCACAAAGGAAAATATTAAGTGGATGTGGATCATCATAAAGGTGTTTAGGCTGAGGAGGAGGAGGAAGAGGAGGGGTTGGTCTTGCTGTCTCCGGGGTGGAAGAAGCAGAAAATCTGCATGTAAGTGGACCCCAGCAGCTCAAACCCGTGTTGTTCCAGGGTCAACTGTGTCTCTGACGAGATTCTTCTTGTGCAGTGAATTTAGATACATGACTCTGGAGACTCGTCTGAGGTCCAGACATTACCAGGTGGCCTAGAAATAGTTTTCCCTGTCCCTGCCTTAGAGGAACAAAAGCTAACGCTGCACCTGCTTGACCTGATCTGTTTGCCCTTGAAACTTCCTGTTCTCTGTGTGTGAACTTTATGCTATGTAGACTTTTTTTAAGTTCAGGTATGATTTTTCAGATTACTTATAACAACTGTTAATGTTTGTGTGGAACAAGGTACTGAATACCCTGGCTCAAAAATCTTGTGGTGTCCATTACACTGGGGTGGTGAGGAATTGATTCTCTTTTGGTCCTGTGTGTCACAGGTCCTTGATTGCTGCCGCCTGTTCCCTCTAACCTGGGCCCGTATGGCCAGAGAGACTCCTTGTCTTGGAGAACGGAAAACAACAACTGCTTCTTTGTTGCGTAAACTGACTACAGCCTCCAGCGGAGGGGACCTTGAGGAGTTACCCTGTGCTGGATCCAATAAGTATGTGAAGGAGCCGGAGCGCAGGACGAATCTTGCTCAGTGCGTCCTTGAGAAGCAGAGGTCTCCTGTGGATCAAGGGTCCTTGGAGCTAGAGAAGGTCACCAGTTCCCTCCTGGACATGGGTTTCAGTGATGCCCATGTTAATGAATTGCTCAGTATACGCCCAGGTGCCAACCCTCAGCAGTTGCTGGACATCATTTCAGAATTTATGCTCTTGGGTCTGAATCCAGAGCCTGTGTATGCAGCCTTGAAGAAAAGTCCCCAGTTATTGAAACTGTCTATAATGCAAATGAAGAAGCGCTCTATATACCTGCGAAAGCTTGGACTTGAAGAAGGTACAAAAGATGCAGATTTTATATAGTGTGAGAGGAGTCAGGGTTGGGGAAAGAATGGCCTGAGGTGAGATGGATTAGGGAAGGTTTCTGCGCAGGTGTCCATTGTTCCTAGGGAGGAATGTGTGGTTTGGTTTGGAGGAGAGGAAGGAGTTACCCCTGCAGAACGCGTTGCAGGAAGGAAGTGGGGCTCGTTAAGACTAGAAGGGAGAACCGAATGCCAGGACAGAGGCTCTTGTCTGGTTGGTTCACCGTGGGATCTCTGACACCCAGCACAGTGATGAGCACATGGCGTGTGCTCAGTAGGTGGATGTTGACGTGTGATGTTGATACATGTATAAATATGTAAACTTTGATATTTAAATCAACTTGAAGTGACCTTAGTGCTTTGTCTGTGTGTGATGTAAAGCCAATGACATCATCCCTTGTGAAGCCTTAGGTTCCAGCTAAGGGTTTTGATTTACTGTAGAACATGAGCGATCTTGCCAGGTTCCTGGGAAACTGCTGGCATGGTTGTCCCTTCTAGCTAGTCCCACCCCCACCAGTGTTCACCCCCTCAAGGATCCTCAGAGTTCCTTGGATCTCTTTAGGGGCCTTCTGGGAAAGGGGGTTGGGGGCTCGTGAGGATCTCCAAGGACCCCTACTCACTTTGACCAGATGAGTCCACTATTATTTCTTTTCATTAGTGACTCTTCCTGTGAGATTTTTTGTGTTTGGGGTGGTGGGAAGGTTTAGGACCCCACTATTTCCCAGTATCTTTACAGGCCTTCTTCTCTAGAAGACAAGCAAAAAGATGGCCTCGTATACTTCTCTTAACAGAGCGTTCTCACCTGTGCTCTGAAAGGCTGAACTGAATGCCTTACGTGCTGTGGTTATTAATTAGTAAACTCGGCACAGCCTTATGAGGTGAAGATAGAGCCTGAGATTCATTCCTCACACTCTAAGAGAACAATTAACTCAAATGTTAGGAAAATTTTTATTAACAGTTTAAATAAGTGATTTTAAGTCTCTATTTACTAAATTTTGCTCAGCTGTCCATAGGAAGACCACATACCCCAATTTGCCTGGAATAGTCCCAGTTTATACCAGTTATCTTAATGCAGTTATTAATAGGGCCTCTTTCACTCCCAGTTCCCTGGGTTGGGTAGAATATATGGTCATGCAGTAACCAGACATCAGCATTTGTGGCTGTGCGTTACTATCACCTTGGCGACGGTTATGGAACTCCTGAGTTCAGGCTCCTAGCTCTCTCGAAGGCTTCAGCGACTGTTTTATTATAGAGGGAAACATCAACCCAGAGCCCCAACATGGGGAAGTTACTCTCCCATCTCACTGTCTGAACTTTGAGTAAATCTCTGTGAAATTCTTTTCTGGGTGAGGAGGGCAAGGGACGACCTAGAATACAAAGTCGGTGCCTTTCAGGTGGGATGCCAGAACAAAGCAGGAATTGAGGGAGGGAGGGCTGGGGAGTCTGAGAAGTGTCAGGAAGCCAGTGGGGGCGGGGGGAGGCATGTCCTTTCCATGGTGCTTCTGGAAAGATACATCTGAAATTGGCACTTGTTCTGCGGTGGGAGAAGATTGTTGTTCATTTTTTAAATGCAAGCGTAAATCAGCTGCACATACCCCTTGGGTTTCTGGGAAATCCTGAAATGATGTGCTTTCCTTTTTTGAATGTTCTGCAGGGAAACTAAAGAGGGTGCTTCACTGTTGCCCTGAAGTTTTCACCATGCATCAACGGGACATTGATGACATTGTCCAGGTCCTCAAGGAGAAGTGCCTCTTCACAGTACAGCAGGTGACCAGCATTTTGCACAGATGCCCATTTGTGCTTCGAGAAGAGCCCAGGGCACTGGAGTACAAGTTCCAGGTGAGGAGGACGGACAGAGTGACGGGGTAGGAAGGCGGGTTTTGCATGAAGCAGCGAGGGTCAGCTGTAGGACGAGAGCCTCAGACACCACATGCGAGCAGGTGAGGTGAAAGGCTTAGATTCCTTTTGTACACGCTGGCCAAAGAGAATCAGAGAATCGAGTTCTGGATCTTTTGCTTTTTCACTTCTGATCACACCTATTCTGCAGCTTTTCTGCCATTAATAATGAATAACTCGGTCCCATTCTTAGAGTCCACATGGGGACTCTGGTTGAAATAGCTAATTTTAAAATAGTTAAAACCTTCTTATCTTTAGAATCTATTCTGCATATTGACTTTGAAAATGTAGTTGTGACAGTTGTCCTAATTTTTTAGTAATAATTATGACAACTTAGGTTAAATTCCAAGATGTTTTCTGAATTTTTTGCCTATCCTTTCCATACTCATAGTTTTCCTTCCCCCGGCTGAAGAAAACTATAACTTCTCCCTTCTGCCCCTTTATTTTCTGCTACATTTTTCTCAATATAATTTTGAAAATGCTTTGAAAACTGCCGCCCATCATACAAACATCAGTATCATAGAGTGGGTATCCTACTGTTGTTAATCGGGCAATTCCTTCTGAATGCTTGTGGACAACTTAGGTTTATTGTGGATTGTGGAATGATAGGTTTTAAGACTCTGTACCTGGGATTACTAAATGGGTTTGTGTCTTCCAGTATGCGTACTTTAGGATGGGAGTTAAGCAGCAGGACATAGTCAGGAGTGAGTTCTTGCAGTACTCGATGACCAAGATTAAGCAGAGGCACGTGTACCTGGAGCGCCTGGGACGGTACCAGACCCCGGATAAGAAGGGGCAGACGCAGGTCCCCAACCCGCTGCTCAAGGACATCCTCCGAGTGTCAGAAGCCGAGTTTTTGGCCAGGACAGCCCGTTCTTCTGTTGAGGAGTTTGAGGTTTTTAAGAAGCTCCTGGCTCGGGAAGAGGACGAGGAGTCTGAGAGCGGCTTGTCAGACGACGAAAGGGCACGTCTGGGCGAGGACCAGGAGGACGAGGAGATTGAGGAGGACGAGGAGGAGCAGCTATGAAGGAAGGACTGGGCGGCAGGGCGTGGAGACAAGGGACGTGTGCTCTCCCCTCAAAGCTCTTGGGACCTTCACTTGGATCTTCTTAAGTTACGTTTCATTCTAAAACTGGTCTTTTGACGTAAAAATTATCATAAATCACCTAAGCAGCAGACAGGACGGGAAACGCGCCATCTGCCTGCTGCGAGTGTCCGTGGGAGGCCCTGCCCAGCCCAAAGGAGACTCACTTGGAGCTGTTAAAATCCAGGGGACTCAGTACATGAAAATTTGGTTTACTTCTAAATGTGTTGGTGACAATTCCATGACCGGGGAGGATGGGGTTCCTTCTTCTGGCTCAAGAATCACTTTATATTTTTTTCTAGTGATAAACATAAAATTATGAGAAGGCAGAATAAGGTTTTAGAACATCATAGCACTTTATTTTATGAAAACAAGTAGCAGGTTTTCCACAAAAATACTTGTTTTTAATCCAAAAGTATCTTATTGCTTCCTAACTGCATTCAGTGTACAGCAGAGTAAAAGGAAATTGATTAATAACGTGTGGCTTAATTTTGCACAGCTTCTAAGGCCAGCAAAGCTCCAGGCACTTTTCTCTACCTTTGTGAGGAACAGGCCCTCCTGTCTGGGGAAGTTGGCTCTCGTGCCAGCCCCTGGCCAGTGGGCACTGGCTGGCTTGGCGCCTTGGGCCCTGTGGCCTGTCCAGCCAGAGCGTGCTGGCCTGGAGTGGTCTGAAGCGGTGGTCTGCCCTGCCCAGGTAACACGTGGGCTTCTAGAACCAGAGGAGAGGAGAGGGTCACAGAGTGGGGTGGGCTGGGCCAGGGTGCAGGGAGCTCCCCACAGCCCCCATGGTGGAGGTGCTGCCTTGGGGAACCCTCTGGGTTTGAGGAGCAGTTTAAAGTGCCGGGAAGGGAAACAGGAATTTGACATAAGCTGGGGGCGATCTCTGAGGTAGAGGCTGGCGTTGATGGTGTGAGCTCTAAGAGGGGCCTAGAGGATTGGTGCAACCTAGAATGTTCTAGGTAGCCCTTCCTCAGGAGTTGGCATGGGATTGAAGCAGAAAGTATTTTTGGTGATGGGACCAAAATTCAGATCCTCTTGGCAGCATTGTAACAACTATGTGAAAGGCCAATGCTTGGCCTTGTTTTTCCCACATAGCCCCAGTAAGAATCCTCCAAGGCTACTGTCCTCACCTGGGGGGCGTCTTGACCTTCATCTGGTGATCTCTGGAGATGTGGTGTCACGACCTCTGGGAGCGTGCTACTAGGATCTAGGGAGCAGAGGCCAGGGACGCTGCAACACATCAGTGGTGCACAGGACGCCCCCACGAGGGGGTGACCCAGCCCAGAACGCTAGTGCCCAGGCTGAGAAGCTGCTGCCTAAGGCCTGGCTCAATAAACGAACGTGAATGTGTCTGTTTGTGACAACTTCAGATGGTAAATGGACTTACAATAATTGTATCATTCTAATTAAAAGAAAAATAGCTGATTTTTCTGTAGGGCTCCTTGCCCCTGTGCATTGGAACACTCTGGTGGAGCCGAGCCGTGTTCCACTGCGGGACTCAGCTCCGAGGTGGAGATGCCTTTGCTTGCCCAGGCTCACGCTGGAGCACGACTACACAGAAAAGCAGCTCGGTGACTCACTCCGCATCTGGAGTCAGACGTTGGTGGCAGCGGTTTGCCAGTGGGAGGAGTTTCTGCTTCGGGAAGATGCAGGAGGGAGCGGAGGTTTCCTCACTCACACCGGAGCCCGCGTGCCATGCGGAACAGGGAGTCGGTCTTCACTCTCTCTCGGCCAAGGGCAAAACTGAAAGCGGAGACGTTGCAGTCTGTGCCAGTGTTTTCATTCACTGTCCCACTTGGTGGCATCCAAGTGACTGCCACTCTCCCCGCAGCCTACGATGTTGTTTTTGTGCCCGAGCAGGGGACCACGCAGAGTCCTAAAACTGTGCTTGGTTGCGTGGCCATCCCACATCCTGATTAGCAAGTGGTTAACTCAACAACTCATAATTTTATTTTGACACTGAAATAAATCTTTATGCCCCGGGTAATTTTTGGCTTCTGTTGTTACTCATTTCCTTGAGTGGATTTCAAGGAAAATATTCGAGATTGAAGATGGAGCCATGTGACAAAAACCAGGGTGGCTCGTGGGGAATGTTTCAAGAACCAAGTGTGATTCCTTTAGCATCAGGACGTCTTTTTGCTGGATGCTTAATTTGTAAAACATCACAAAGGGCTCATTGTGACAGCACAGACCATTTCTTGTTGAACAAAGGCTCTAAGCTAGAACCTGGAGTGTGTCAGCGTTCGCTGCATGGCTGAGGGGCTCCAGGTCATAGGAAGTAGAAAGTTTCGTAGTAAAAAGTTGGCGTCTACTCTTCCAGTGATATCACCGTTTGCTCGTAACGCTGCAGCTTACACGGACCAACAGTGGCGGGTCCCAGTGCTGCAGCTGAAGTCGGCAGTGGGCGTTCGTGTACGTAGCTTTCTCTGTCCCCCGTGTTCCAGACCCTTCCCTGCGCAGCCTGCCGTGTTCAGCTGGGTCTTTGGAGACAGGGGAACATTTCTGGAGAACAGTAGAGGCTTCTTGAAACGACTATTCCTCGTTTTTCTTTGTTTTTTTTTGAGACAGAGTCTCACTCTGTTGCCCAGGCTAGAGTGAGTGCCGTGGCGTCAGCCTAGCTCACAGCAACCTCAGACTCCTGGGCTTGAGCAATCCTCCTGCCTCAGCCTCCCGATTAGCTGGAACTACAGGCATGTACCACCATGCCCGGCTAATTTTTTCTATATATATATGTTTTTAGCTGTCCGTATAATTTCTTTTCTATTTTTAGTAGAGACGGGGTCTCGCTCTTGCTCAGGCTGGTCTCGAACTCCTGAGCTCAAACAATCCGCCTGCCTCGGCCTCCCAGAGTGCTAGGATTACAGGCGTGAGCCACCGCGCCCGGCCTGTTCCTCCTTTTTGAAAATGACAAATTGCATGATACACAGACATATGCACACAGAATTTTAATAAAAAATAAAAAGCCTAAAATATACTCTAACTCTTAGAAAACCTTTTTATAAAAGAGGAAGGGAAGGAGGCCCTCGTGGCTGGAATGCTGACTCTGGGCAGAGTCGGGAGGTGCAGCAGGTCCTCGATTCCCAGCTGGGTCAGCTATGACGAGACTCAACACGAGCAGAGGTGCGACTGGCTTTGGTTTTAACCTTATGTGTAGGGAGAAGACAGCTGTTCAGAATGTGCTGGAAAGCAGATGTGGTAAGATGCTGCAGTGTTCTGCTTGTGGGCTGGGAACATCTGAGACTGCGTGTGCTGCCTGGTAGCCTAAAACAGTGTTGCTTGAGGCACGGACTGAAAGGAGACCTGGACGTCATCCAGCCCACCCCAGGCATCTGTTGCTGTCGCATTGCGACGTGTGAGGAGGAGCCGGTGCTGCTTCCTGGCGCTGCGCCTTGGCTCTCCACGTAGGGGTCTGGATAGCTTTTCTCCAGGAAAATTCAGGGGTCTTTGGTGCCTTGGTGGTGACTTGTCACCCAGGGGTAGCTTCCTTTGCGTAAGACTGAAGCCAGGTGATGTTGTGGACCAGGGGTTTGCCAACTATGGCCCGGGGCCAGTTTGGCCACCCCTTGTTTTTGTAAAATAAAGTTTTATTGGAACAGCCACACGCATGCAGTTTCACGGCTGTGGCTGTGTCTGTGCCACATGGCAAAGCTGAACGGGACCTCTGGTCTGCAGGCCACGACTGTTCCTCGTCTGACCCTTTGCAGAGAAGCTCTGCCAGCCCTGCTGCAGACTGGAGGTCTCTAAGCTCCACCTTGGTATTCACTAACATTTCCTCTTTCAGAGTAGATGAGCCCTGTCCCGGGTCATAGGCCTGTGGGATGGGGAGTGTAAGTGACGGGGGGAGAGCAGAGCAGGATCAGCGGTGCTGGGGCCTGGCCTGCCTCCTGGCATCGCCCGCCCCTGCCCGCTCCGCCCTGCACGGTGGCAGCTCCTCCCCGGTTCGCTAGGGCTCGCAGGGAGAATTCCGTCTCTGGCCCTGGGATCTGAGGGTTGCAGAGGTATGACTGGCGCCTCGCCAGGCAGGCTGGTGACAGGCTGCCGTCCCTCTTCACACAGAGGCGCAGACCACGCCTGCACAAACCGCAGCCTGGGCGTAGCACGGGCTGCTCAGATGCGTCGCAGGACTGGCAGACGGCTGGACTGGCAGACGGCTGGACTGGCAGATGGCAGGACTGGCAGACGGCTGGACTGGCAGACGGCTGGACTGGCAGACGGCTGGACTGGCAGACGGCAGGACTGGCAGACGGCTGGACTGGCAGACGGCTGGACTGGCAGACGGCAGGACTGGCAGACGGCAGGACTGGCAGACGGCAGGACTGGCAGACGGCTGGACTGGCAGACGGCAGGACTGGCAGACGGCAGGACTGGCAGACGGCTGGACTGGCAGACGGCTGGACTGGCAGACGGCTGGACTGGCAGACGGCAGGACTGGCAGACGGCTGGACTGGCAGACGGCAGGACTGGCAGACGGCTGGACTGGCAGACGGCTGGACTGGCAGACGGCAGGACTGGCAGACGGCTGGACTGGCAGACGGCAGGACTGGCAGACGGCTGGACTGGCAGGTGGCAGGACTGGTAGATGGCCGTCTCCGGGGCGTCTCCCAGGGTGGGCTGGTGAGTGTGCAGCCTGGCATCTGTCTGCTGAGGCTTGGGGACAGAGGTCGCAGAGGGGACTGGCTCCAGCCTGGACCTGCACAGCCTGGCCGTCTGCCTGCTGACGCTTGGGGACGGAGGTCACAGAGGGGACTGGCTCCAGCCAGCACCTGGTCTCTCAGGGTGTCCTTTTCAATCCAATTGTTAGACCTTGTCTTCCTGGGTTTTAGAAACTCTTGAGGTTGGCAGGGTGTAACAAGAACGTCCTAAATCCTTTGAAGAGAAAACAAAGCAAGGAGTGAGGGAAAGGATGGTCCCCCCCAGTCCTCCCGTCTCTCTCAGTGATGCTGTTTAGGTCTTTGGGGACCCCTGGAGGACCCGGCGCTGTTAAAGCATCAGGGTCTCACGTGGCAGTGGGTGTGGGGACAGGGACAGGCTGCCGGGGAAGACCGACTGTGCCCATGTCTTCAGGACCATTTGGCTCAGCGGCGAGCTCAGGTGTGAACCCAGCAGGCTGCTCTCCCTGCCCTCCGCGAGGAGATGGCCCCGGATCTTTCCTGCCAGGGCCCGGGCTGCGTCTAGCCGCTCTGGACCGAAGTAATTCTTATGTTGTTCTCGGGTGGATGTCTGGGAGGGTGTATTTCTGTTTCCTGCTTTTTTGTGTTTTTCCATAGGTGTTCTGTAAGCTGGTACGTGATAATTTAATAGTTAATTGGGGGTTTCTGGTTTGTTTTTATAGAAAAGGATTTCCTGAGCAGGTCTTTAATAGATATATTAATATGTCAGGTGACTTGCTGTCACATGCATGTTTCAGGCACGGATTATGTCTGTGGGTTCTCGATCCTAGTACAGCCGTGTGCTGCACAGTGACGTCTCGGTCAGTGAGGGACCACGTGTTTGAAGGTCCCGTGAGATTATAACAGAGCAGAAAAGTTCCTGTCACCTGGTGACGTCACAGCCGTCATAGCATCACTCACGTTTGTGGACACAGACGAGTGCCACCAGCCATGCGGAAGTGGAGCCACACAGCTGTGGACGGCATGTGGCGACGAACGCCGTGTCACTGGTTCATGTGTTCACTGCACTGTTAGTGTGCACTTCTGATCCCCACTCCACGGCGCACGCCTCCCACTTGCAGACCAGAGTGTAACTGGAAAACAGCCCCGGCAGGTCCTTCAGGAGAGTCCCGAGGGAGGCACTGTCACAGGAGGTGACAGCTGCACGCGCACCATGGCCCTGCAGACCTTCCGTGGGACAAGACTCAGAGGAGGAGACAGTGAGACTGATGACCCTGACCCTGCGCAGGCCTAGGCTAGTGTGTGTGTCTCGATTTTTTATGTTTATTTTTTGAGGCAGGACTTGCTCTGTTGCCCAGGCTGGAGTGCAGTGGCGTCATCGCAGCCCCTGCAGCCTTGACTGTGGGCTCCGGCGAGTGTCCTGCCTCAGCCTCCCGGGCAGCTGGGACTGCAGGTGTGCGCCACCACACCCAGCCAACTTTTACATTTTTTGCAGAGATGGGTTCTTGCTATGTTGAACTCCTGGCCTCAAGCAGTCCTCCTGCCTCGGCCTCCCAAAGTGCTGCGATTACAGGTGTCAACCACCACGTCTAGCCTATGTCTTAGTTTTTAATAAAGTTTAAAAAGTAAAAAAAAAAAAGTTAAAAATAGGAAAATTCTTGTAGAATAAGGATATAAAGATATAAAGAAAGGAAAAATATCTTTGTAGAGCTGTACAATGTGTTTTAAGCTGCTATTACAAAAGAGTCAAAAAGTTAAAAAAAATTTAAAAGGTTATAAAGTAAGCTAAGGTTAACCGGTTATTGAAGAAAGAAAAAAATTGTTTTTTAGAAATTTAGTGTAGGTAGCCTAAGTGTGTAACATCTGCAAAGTCTGCAGTAGTGCACAGTGATGTCCCAGGCCTTCACGCTCACTCACCCTCACTAATGCTCATGCTCACTCACGCTCACACACTCACGCTCGCTCACGCTAACTCACACTCATACTCACGCTCACACTCATGCTCACTCACCTTCACTAATGCTCATGCTCACTCACGCTCACACACGCTCGCTCACGCTAACTCACACTCATACTCACGCTCACACTCATGCTCACTCACCTTCACTAATGCTCATGCTCACTCACGCTCACACACGCTCGCTCACGCTAACTCACACTCATACTCACGCTCACACTCATGCTCACTCACCTTCACTAATGCTCATGCTCACTCACGCTCACACACGCTCGCTCACGCTAACTCACACTCATACTCATGCTCACACTCATGCTCACCTTCACTCACGCTCATGCTCACTCATGCTCACTCACGCTCATGCTCACTCACACTCACACTTATGCACTCAGAGCAGCTTCCTGTCCTGCAAGCTCCACTCATGGTAGGTGCCCTATACAACTGCACCATTTTTTATCTTTTATACTTTTCCTGTACCTTTTCTATGTTTAGATACACAGTTTGCGTCATGTTACAACTGCCTGCAGCATTCAGCACAGTGTCATGCTGCACAGGTGTGTGGCCCAGGAACAAGGCTCTGTCACATAGCCGAGGTGTGTAGTAGGCTGTATCTTGTAGGTTTGTGTCCATGTTCTCATGTTCCTGCACAAGGAAACTGCCTAATCGCACGTCTCAGAACATGTCCCCGTAGTTAAGTGATGCGTGACTGTGGTAAACTCGCACGCCTCGGAGTGTGTTCTGCGGGTGTGTCTGGAGGGTGCGGTGGGGGGGAGGAAGCCTTGGAGCAGACAGGACTGTGCCGTATGCTGCTGTCTATTACGAGGGATTTTCCACACTGGAAACGGGGGGATCTCATGGCCAACGTTAAGGCCTGGGTGTCTGATGCCAGCAGAGCTCCGGCCCTGGCCTCCCCTCCCCGGGGGGCGTGGGAGCTCCGCCTCGCTTGCACCTGGGCCTGGAAAGGGCCTTTCCTCCTGCTTGTTTTTAAAGGTCTCCCAATGACATTCTCCTTTATTTCCGCAGCCGTGTGAGAAGATGCTGTGCTGCGAGGCTGCCCCCTCTCCCCTCTGCAGCGCCGGGAAGACGGCGTGTGGGCTCGTCCAAGGCGTGTGAGTAGTGAAATGCGTCTTTCATTCCTGGTGCCACGTCGGGAAGTTTCCGTCAGCGTGAAACTGACTGTAGGCTGTCGGGGGGTTTCTATGGCATAGCCCGGTGGTTTCCAGAGTGTCGTGAAGAACACCAACATTCTTTAAGATCCAGCAGAGTTTGTGTGTGGGGAGGTGGGGGCAGGATGGCGGTTTGGTTGCCTAGAAAGTTTGGGGATGCTGAACTAGACAAACGCAGAGTCGGAACATTTCTTTCATTTCAGGGTTTGTGATGGGGAACCCCGTGTCCACTGTGACCCTCCCAGCGAGAGACGGTCTTCAGGACCTTTTGTGTGGTGTGGTCGGGGCCCCGCCCGTTTCCCCCAGGAGGACGCCGTTCCCAGCGTCTGGGAGGCCCCTTCCATCCCTCCCCGGCCTGCCACACCTCAGCCCATCCCTCCGGGGCCAGGTGGTCTTCCGGCCGCTCTGGGTGCCCACCTTCCCCCTCCCCCCACTGCAGCTGGGCAGAGGGCTCTTGGCCCCATTTCCCTCGAGAGAGTGGCATTTGTCCCCACCCCAGAGAGCCTCATTTCCACTTGAAGATGTGTTTGTCGGTGGCTGGGCCACATTTATGTCCGCTCCCCGCTGGGGGTTCTGAGACCTTCCTGTTTGGGACGGCAGCGCCCACCCAGCTTTCTTTGGCGGAGCTCGCGGAGATGACAGCAGCAGCGTCAGTCCAGGCTCGGCAGGGCCACCCCTCCCAGCGGCTCTGCGGGGGCAGTCGGGGAGCGGTGGGGGGACGTACCTTAAGATTTCTCCAGTGTTTGACTCTTACTTTGTTTCCTGAAACAGTGAGAGGACAGTGGTTTAATGAAAAGGGGACTTGTGAGCCTTGGCTGCTGCATGATGCTTGAATCTGGCTGAAGTCTGGCTTTGGCTCGCGTGCACTCCCGTGTGGGGGACGCCGTCCCTGCAGACCCCGGCACGGACATGAGCCTTCAGTCCGTGTGCACACACCTGGCTCGCGGTAGCTGTGGGGGGTGTGAGCCATGGCGGGAGAGGGCGTGAGCAAGGGGCAGGAGCTCCCGCGGGGCAGGCAGGGGCGTGCTCAGGCCCAGCCGTGACGCACAAGCAGCACGTGTGGTCGTCACAGTCTGCGAAGACTGTGACTGAGGTTTGGACTCTGGTTCTGGAAGGATTTGATGTTCTTAGACACAGCGTTTAGTGGAAGCCTAATAGTCATAATTGTCGTGATGACTTTGAACCCTTTGGGGAAAGAGCTTGGGTGTGAGTGAATAAAAACTAAACAGAGATTTACTGTATTTGCATATACTTGGGTGTCGGTGACACGCTGTTCTTCCCAGGGGCAGCAGCGTGTCCCCTGTGAACATGCATGACCCGGTGACTCCCCAGCCAGCATGCCCAGCTGTACCCATCCGTGCGTGTTCACATGCACAACACAGGGACACACGCCCCTGAGCGGAGCATGGCTGTGCGGGGGCTGCGTGTCTGGGCACAGGGACGTCCTGGCCCTGGCTGCACGTCCCACAGCTCTCAGTCCCCAGGGTCACCCTGGCCCCGTCACCCTGCGAGCCACACGCAGGACCCAGCAGGGGCCTCCCTGAGACGCACCTGTGTGGGCTTTTCCTGAGGCCGGTGCCCTCACAGCTCTCCTTGAAGCAGACGTCTTGGTGAACCTTGTAGACTCTCTTGTACCTGTTGTCACAAGGAAGCTTGGTAAAGCCGGGCGGGGAAGCAGAACGTGGCCCTGATGCACCTCGGCTGTGTGGACCCACAGGGACGCACGAAGGTGTTTGAGGGCAAAGCCATTATCTTCTTAATAAAATATCACCGCCTCTAGATGTACTCAATGTCCAACATAAAAGTCCTGTGACTTTTTACAAAGTTCACTGATGTATGATCTACAGAAAATAAACCCATTGCAGTGTACATCTCGATGAGCGCTGACAAAGTCACATGGTAAGAAAAGGTAAAATGTCTTTGCTTGAGGCCACGTGGCCCATGGCCTGGGGGGGTCTGACCCCCTCTTCCGCTTCCCGGGTCCTGTGTGGAGAAGCTCGGGAAGCCCAGGGCTGCGGGGCAGGAGGCTGGTTTCCAGCCCTGCCTCCTCCCTCCATTAACTGGGCCACTCTTGAGCTTTGTGTAAAGTGGGCATTACGCACACCACTCCTCGCAGGCTTGCAGACAAGCATGAGTAGAAGGCGCTCCGGCTCGTGTTAAGGCGCTGAAATGTCAGAGCTGTTTAGAAGGGAAACCCGAGGAGTCCAGTGGGCAATGCTGCAATTCATACGCTAAGTGTGGTAGAACCTTTAGGGCTGCAAACCCATAGTAAGACTTCTGCTTCCGGCCATGAGATAGTAGCAGGATCTGGAATTAACCTCCCGATGTGAACAAAAAGAGAACTGGACAAAATACAGGAAGTAACTACTTTCAGATGTTAGAAAACCGTGCAAGACTGTGATCCCTGGGAGAAGAGAAACAAAGATGAGCCCTGTGACCCGCCTAGAATTCAGCCCGGAGCACTGAGGCCGGCGCCGCAGGAAGGAGGATCCAAGTGCTGGTCCCTCGGGGTTGAGGACCAGCTGCCGTTCTGGGGCAGAACACGAGAGGGGAGCCGTGCGGAGGGGAGCTCCAGAACCTGCACAGGCCCCGGGGACAGGAGTTGCGCTGTGCGAGCCCAGGGTGCAGCCCACGCCGCCGGGCAAAGGGGAACCCTGAGGAGCGAGCAGTTCCCAGAGCCGAGAGGAGGGTCTTGTTGAGTAACAGGCCAGAAAGACCACACCACCCAAGTGGGCCGGAGTCCACCCCAGAGTAAAGGCTGCTCCGCACAGCTCTCAGAAGGCACAAACTGTACTCAAATAACTGCCTTGCAGAAGCAAACCAACATTCTTGAAAAGAATACAAAAAAAAAAAAATCCAGCACTTGGTAACATAAAGTTTATAATGTCCAGCATCCAATAAAAAAATTATAAGACATTCAAAGAATCATATGAAGAATCAAAAAAAGAAAAAGTTACCTATAACCTGGAGAAAAATAATTCAATAGAAAAAGACCCAGAAATGAGAGTGTTGACAGAAATAACAGATAAAGACCTTCAATCATCTGTTATAAATTGGGTCCGCAAGTGCAGTAGTTGACAGGAAAACACACGCATAGCGAGAGACACGGGTGATCTAGGAGAGACCTAAATGGAACTTCTAGACATGGTGAAACATAGCGTCTGAAATGGAAGTTTTACAGAATAGGATTAATGGTAGATTAGATGCTGCAGAAGAAAAAATCAATAACCTTGAATGCACAGCAATAGAATCTATCAAAATGAAGAGCAGAGAGAAAAAGACAATTTTGCTAAGAGCTGCGGTGGCCTGTGGGGCACAGGCACAGCTGGGGGCCCGGAGGGGAGGAGAGAAATGGAGGGACGGAAAAAATACGTGAAGAAATAATGGACATGTGTTTCCAAATTTGATGAAAGCTAAAAATCCAGAAATCCAAGAAGCGTAAGAAATTCCAGGGAATAAAAACACACAGCTACAGCCAAGCACATCGTAATGAAACTGTCCAAAACCAGAGACAAACGGTTATGCTAGTGGGACGGCAGCTGAGTTTTGAAGGTGTGTGAAGGTCGTTGTGACAAATGTTTTCCGAAAGCTCATAGCAGATGGCAGTGAAAGAACGAGGGCCACCACGGCGGGTGCTGAGCATGGGGCAGCCGCAGGTGAACGTCCTCCAGCCATGGCTTTCCAAGTGCTGCATCGTCCCGAGTGTGGCAGCCGCGTTTTGGAAGAAGGAATGAAAACTGTTCAAGAAAACAGATGGACAGAAGCACGTGATGAAAATGGATGTTTACTTGATGTTAATTAACATCACAATAAGTTATGCAGAAAATAAAAAAAACAGAAAGAAAGAGAAAGTGTAAAAGCAGCCAGCAGGGGGGGGGTCAGAGGACGCATCACACACAGGGGACACAGAGAAGAGACTGCCGCGTTCCCATCTGCAGCCTCGCACGCCGGACAAGGAACCACATCTCTAAAGTGCTGAAAGAAAAAATGCTGCCGTCCACCAGGAGCTCTGTATTCAGCAAATGACCCTGCAGAAATGCAGGTGACATGAAAACCTTTTTAGACAAAAGCAGAGAGAATTCATTGCCAGCAGACCTGTGCTGTAGGAAGTGTCACCCCAGGAATCTTAGGTCTGCAGGAAGGAACGAACACGGCTGGAGATGGCAGGCGTGCGGCAAGCACAAGAGCCTGTTCGCTGCCAACACTTAAACATACGCATGTCTGTTGAGAGCAAAGAGAACACTGTGCAGGTCACAGCACACGGGGAAGCAGAGTCTGGCAATGATAATTCAAAGGGAGGGAGGGCACAGAGGA
Source organism: Lemur catta (assembly GCF_020740605.2). Taxonomy (NCBI): domain Eukaryota; kingdom Metazoa; phylum Chordata; class Mammalia; order Primates; family Lemuridae; genus Lemur; species Lemur catta. The sequence goes on from NC_059135.1 coordinate 979,972, forward strand.
AGCGTGTTGTTGTGAGTCTGATATTACACTGAAGTTGTATGATAGCAATTAAAGGTATATTGTGATCAGCTGAAGATGCACGTGGTAAATCCTAGAGCAACCACTAAAACGTAAACCAAAGAAGTACAACCAATAAGCCAATAGTAGAGGTAAAATGGAATCCTAAAAAATATTTAATCCAAAACTAGGCAGGAAAAGAGAACAAGTAACAAAAAGCAGATGGGAAAAATGGAAAAGTGGTATGGAGGATTGAAACCCAGCCACTTCAGTCATCTTGGTTAATGCAATGAATGTAAACGGCCTAAACGCCAATAGAAGACAGAGATGTCAGACTGGACATAAAGCAAGACCCCACTGCATGTTAAGCATGAGAAAGTCACTTTAAATATGCAGACAGGTTAACAGTGAGAGAACAGAAAGCTTTTGGTCTGTGTTGGGTACCCAGGGGGCACCTAACATACGTGTGCCTGGGGGTCGCCGGCGGACACTGATGTAACTGGCACGGCTGGAAGAGTGAGGGCCCTGTGGGTGTGGCCGGCCGCTGCACAGCACCCCAATTCTACACCTGCCAACATGGCCCCCCAGTCCCAGCCAGGCCAGTGTCTCGTGTGCACCCCCCAGGCATCGAGCCCGACCCTGTGCCCAGTAACGCTGTGCCCTCACCCTCCACGTCCCACCCCGCAGGCACGTAGAGTGGTCTTTGAGATTGTCGGCCAGTGTGTCCCTCCCCTGCTGGGGACCCTTCGGCTGCTCCCCGTTTGCTGGTCTCCCAGGCCCCTCCCCTTCCGCCGCTCTCCACCTCGCTCACGTGGCCTCTGCCCCTTCCCCAGACGTGCCCGGCCGGCTGCGCACGCAGGGGCTTGGTCCCTGGCGCTGACGGGCGTGTTCCTCCCTCCTGCCTGTGGCCACGCTGGCCGCCCGCCACCCCACCTCCGGCTCTCCTGGCTCCCCCGTTGGACTCTCTCCGTCTCCCTGGCTCCCACCACCAGCCGCAGCACCGCGTGACACATGGGACACTCTTTCTCCTCTGTCCCACCATCTGGAACGTACGGGCCCCGAGGGCAGAACTTTGGTCTGTTCTGCTCACGGGTGTGTGCTGAGTGCCTAGAAGAGGGCCTGCACACAGTAGGTGCTCAGTAAGTTCACTGTTGACCCACCGAGTCACAGAATGTAGCAAGAAAGGCCCTAAGAGATGAGCTAGGCAACTCTCCCTCGACTGCCCATTTTACAGGTGGGGAAACTGAGGCACGAGTGATTTGCCCAGGGACACATCCTGAGTTAGTGGCAGAGCTGGGACTGATGTTCCCTGTGCCAGGTGTTTTCCAGGGGGCTCTAAGGGAGAGACAGGAGGAAGGTCGTGTCCATGAGAGTGCGCCCTCCACCGGGGCCTGGGTCCTTCTCAGCCCCCGCTGAGCTGCGTGGACCCGGGCGAGTTATCTGTGTTTCTGCCTCACTTTCCCGTTGTGTCACGTGAAGGGAACTGGGGGTCAAGTCAAGTCCCTTCTGTGACCGTGACCACACCCCTCCCCAGACTCTGAGAAAGCACTTTGGAAAGTCAGGAACACTCTAGAATGTGGCAAGGCCGGGGACAGAAACCGACTTACATGTGGTGACAGACGCCTCCCTCCCAGACGGGAAAGGACTTTGTCTCGGAGAAGAGCCGCGTGCAGGGCCGGGGCACCTTCCTGCAGGCTGCGGGCACAGGGAGAAGGCGAGTGAGGAGCTCCGTGCCGGGTGCTCCCCTCCTGCCCCCTGGGAGACCCCTGCCCGGGCCCGGGGGCTACACCAGCTGCTTCCTGAGCTGGATGCCCCGTCCCCAGGGTCCCTGTGCCGGCAGGAGAGGCCTCGGGATCACCAGATGCGGGTGGGAGCCCCCGTCCCCCGCCGGTGCCCAGCCCGGGTGTCGCTCCTTCTCCACTGAGCCCCCTGCTCTCCCTGCAGCCGCCGCCCTGTGGGGCCTGTTTGGAGGCCGCTGTTTCTGGCCGCACCTTCCATGGTGGCTCTCCGGCGGCAGCGCCGTCCCCGGTGGCTCACAACCATCTGCGAGGCTCCCGCCCACTGGCCTCCCTGCCTGGCACGCACCGTCTGGAGGCCCCCACGCAAGCCCACCCGTGCCCAGCGGTCCTGGGCCGAGGCTGAGCCCCGACTCACCGAGCTCGCAGCGCCTGCCTTTGAACCCCGGCCCGCAGTCGCAGCTGTGGGTGCCGGCGCCCGGCACACAGGTGCCCCCGTTCTGACAGGGGTTTTCCGAGCAGTTCCCCGGGGCATCTGGAAAAGACAAGAGTTTAGTCACTGGGACCCCAGGGGGAGGTCTGCTCGCACAGACGCGTTGCTGTCTCCCCCGTGCCCCGGCCCGAGACGCAGTGACAGGCCTGTCTCCCTTCCCTGCGGCTCCCAGACACCACCGGCCCGACAGGGTGGTCCCATTTCAGGTGTACGGCGAGAGCAGAGGGAAAGAGACAGCCCGCAGCACGCCTGGCCCGGCCTCGTGACGAGGGAGGGAGGGAGGAACAGGATCCTGGGGCTGAGCGCCCCCGGCCCCGCCCCCACCCGCCTGTTGCTGGCTTTGTCCCCACTCGGGGTTTCCTCTACCTGGAACCTGGGCCCCTCGGTCCTCCAGCCCAGGCGGCCTGTGCGCGGCGCCAGCCACGTCTGCAGGACGGTGGCTCCCGCGGCCCCACGGCACCCTCACCGCACCGTGGCCGCGAGCCTGTCGTTTTTTCTAGCGTTGTCGAGATCCCTGTTGTTTTACTTTTTAACTTAAAAACCGTTGAAAAACAGGAGAGTGAGAATTGTGTGTGCCCCATGTCACCTGACACTGAGCCGGGCCCGGCCTCCCCAGCTAACGTGGCAACCCCACCATGAGGCCCGTCCCCACCGGCCTGGCCCTCGGTTTCTGTCCCGGACCCGTCCCCTCCTTCCTCACTGGTCTATTTCCTCTTTCTCCTTTCGCCCCCTCGTTTGTCCTCAGGGACTGTCCTTATCTTTTTGTCTTTCCTCATGTGCTGAAAATGTGTTGTGGGCTTTAAAAAAACCTTTTATTGTGAAACTTTTCAAAACTGCAGCACATGAAGAATGAAGGGCCCCTGCACTCGGCTGCAGTGGTGATCGGCACGGGCCGGTCTTGTGTCATCCGTGTCGTCTTTCTCACCCTTCCTCCTCTCGCTGCAGAATTTCAGAGCAGCTCACGGAACCATCCGCCGTTTCACCTGTGAACACGTCAGTACCCAACACTCCACAAACCACAGTGCTGCCGTCACAAACCAGCAGTCGTTCCTCGACACTGCACGATGTCCTGGACCACGGTCACTTCTCCGATCAGCGCGCAAATGGCCTTCACAGCTGGTCTAGCCCAGGTGGGGCTCGTAGGATCAACACCTTGCCTCTATGTGACGTGTCTCAAGTCTCTCTTGCCCTGCCCCCTTCAGTCTGCTCCCTCTTTATTTACTGCAGGAACAAGGTCACTTGTCCTTAGAGTTGCTCTCCTGGATCTGACCCATTGGGCACTTGTGGCATTGATTGTTCCCGCGCCGTTTCCTGTAAACGCTCTAGTTAGACGGAGGGGCCAGTCGGGTTCAGGTTCGGATGGTCTTTGCGGGGCTGCCTCACGCGAAGGCTCGGGCACTGCCAGCCTCCCCAGGGTGTGGGACGTGTCTGAGCCCCGCTTGAGTGACGTGAGGGCTGATCAGTCCCCAGTAAAGTCCCCACAGGCCTTGCTCGCACCTGATGGTTGGAGCAGCCATGGGGTCCCTGATCCAAGGTCGTCCCCGGACCAGGTCTGGCTGCAGAGCTGTTGGAGAGGACGGGCCTTCCAGCAGCCGCCTGGGGCCACCTGAACTGTGGTCCTTACAGGCCAGGCAGGAGGAACGTGCAAGCCTTTTCCTTCACCCGTGCAGACGCGTCGGTCCCCAGCACGCTCCAGAGTCGACCAACAGCTGTTTTTCCTTGGCGAGCATCATGGTGACCACGTAGAGTTGACGCACTTGACGGGTTTCAGTCATTGCCGTCACTAGTTTTCTTGATGCTCAGATTATTCCATCTTTAGCCAGGGGGCAACCCTTCAGGGTGGCTCCTCTGCCCTTTGGACACAGTCCCGGTTGTGTCTGAAGCTTGGTTGCTTTCTGCACAGGGCGTCTTGGGATTGTTTCATCCTTACCCTGCTTTGGTCTTGGAATCAGCTGTTTCTCGAAAGATCCCAGTTCCTTTGTGAGAGCGAAGCCCAGAGCTGGCAGTCCGGGTGCTCAGGGCGCGCACTGCTGCGAGGGCCTCGCTGCTCCAGGCCTTCTCAGGAGCAGGACCGGGAAAGGAGGTGTTTAAAAAACAGACAAGTCATGTGTCTATACCAGTATTTCCAGTCCAAATAACAGAATTAAATTAAAAAACAAGGTCTTTAATTTCTTTGATTTTATATTTTTATTTCTTTATGCTGAACGTCTTGGGACATTAACATAATTGTTTTCTTCATCCTACAATATACATGTGCTAGTTTCAAAATAACAACACCGGTGTCAGTGCTGACATCACGCTGAGGACAGCTACATTCCTTGGCAACACTTTCCACCCTTAGACCCCACCCGCCAGCCGCGAGCAGCTAGACTGCTGCTGCGGAAACTGCTGGAAAGGCCGCTTCTCCCTGTGTGGTTTCGCTGTCAGCGTGATCAGTAGGTTCATTTGTTTCCGTTTGTTTTCAACTTTTAGGTGTCGCCTTTTCTTTTTGTTCTTTTAATAAACATTTTCTTGGTTCTAAGGTCAAAACTATTAGACAAGGAACATTCAGAGAAGCCCTGTCCTTTCCTTCCCCATGCAGTTAACCGTTTCATTAGTTTTATTTCTTTTTAAATACAAGAAAAAATTCACATTTCCCTTCTCCATTTTCCCGCACAAACGACAACATACTGAAAATACCGTTCTGCACGTTACTGTTTAAAACCAGCTCTACTGAGGTATCATTTGCATAACAAAGTTTGCCCAGTTAAAGTGTGCAGTTCACTAGTTGTTAGTGTCTTCACAGATACCTGCGTCCGTCGCCACGATTCCGGAACATTTTCGTCACCTCAGAAGGAATCTCGTACCCTGTAGCTGTCACCACCCCACCCGCCCCAGCCCAGCCCTAACCCAGCTCCTGCTGCTGCAGCTGTCCCTGTTCTGGACTTGGACTTTCACACGGAAGGAGTCGTGTTGTGTGTGGTTTCTCGTGACTGGCCTCTTTCCCTCAGCATGTCTGCAGGGTTCGTGTGTGTCCCGGCGTGTACGCTTCGTCCCTTTCCCGCCGGTGGTCCAGCAGCATCCATGGAGTGGGTGTGCCGCGCTTGGTTCCCACCTGGCAGCCGATGCGTGTGTTGGTGGTTTCCACGGTTTGCTGCTGTGTCACGCTGCCACAAGCATCCGTGCACAGGGCGTGTGGACGTGTGTGAACTGCTTCTGGGCGTGTGCCCAGGGCTGGGTCATTCAGGCATGGCGGAGTGGCCAATCTGTTCTTCCCAAAGCTGCCACACACTTCACGTTCCTGCCGGTGGCAGATGAGGGTCCCAGTTTCCCCAACTCACCGCCGCCGGCTTTGCGGTTCCGGCCGTCCCGTGGGTGCACAGGGGCGTCTCGTTTGCGTTTTCCTGCTGACCCGTGTGCCGAGCGCCTGTCCAGGAGCTCACTGGCCAGCAGTGTGTCTTCCTCCGCGAGGGTCTATTTAGGTCCTTTGCCCGTTTTTAGATTAGGCTGTCTTTTTATTACTCAGTTGTAAGAGTTCTTTATATATTCTAGATACAGGCCCCTCATCAGATACAGTTTGCCAGGATTGCCTCCCATTCCATGGGCTGTCCTCTCAGTTCCTTGATGGTGTCCTCTGAAGCATAAAGAGCTTCATGAAGCATGAAGAGCAGTTCATCTTTTTGTTACTATTGCTCATACTTTGTTGTATCTAAGAATCCTCTGCCAAATCCAAGGTCATGAAGATTTATTCACGTTTTCTTCTAACACGATGTTTGGCTCCTGACATTTAGGTCTTTGGTGCATTTTGTGTGAATCTGTGTATGAGGCGGGGTCCAGCCTCATTCTTCTGCGTGTGCTGACCAGTTGTCCCGGCACCGCCGCTGAGAAGACTGTTCCTTCCCCACTGGATGGTCCTGGCCCCTTGTCAGAGTCAGCTGGCCGCAGGGGTGTGGCCGCACTCCCGGACTCTCAGCTTCATTCCACTTATCTAGCGCCTGTCCCTAAAGCCAGTGCCACCACTGCCTGGTCACCATTGGTTCGCACTAAGTTTTGACCCTGGGAAGTGTGAGTCCTCGAATCTGTTTCCTCTATTCTTGCTATTCTGGGTCCCTTGCAGTGCCATGTGAATTTTAGACACTGCACAATTGTCCAGAGACATTTCGCAGCAGCCCACGGAACACGGCTGTGTGCAGGGGTATTTGGAACCCGCGGCTCGTGTCATCAGTCCTCACCCTGTGTCCGGGGCAGCCACGCTGCAGACACCATGACCGATACTTACGCCAGTCCCTGCTGCTGGGCCCTGAGCCCCCGTTCCTGCAGCTGCGGGCAGGAGGTTCCCAGGAGCCGCCACTGTCACCTCCCTCCCTGTGCAGCTGTCACCACTAAGTCCTGAGTCTGTTTCGCACACTCACACAGACACACACACACGGAAACACAGAGAAGGCCGTCTGGGAGGGGGTGGGGGCAGTGGGCTGCTCCTACACTAGCAAGAGTTACAGAGCACAGTGGCCTGAGCTCTGCCCTGGCCGGTGTTGCCTGGGGACGGCAACTGCCTGTCCTGGGTGGCAGCCACCAAGACCGAGACCACAGAAGGGCAGACGCCTTTGGCAGACACCGGGAAGAAGCTGGGGCGCATCAGGGCGCCGCATCAGGGCTCCCCAGCTGCAAAGCCAGACCCCGGTGTGTGCTCCCCCGTCTGCCGGCAGGCCCGGCGCCCAGCAAGGCCAGTTCTGGGGAGACGGGAGAACTGCATCCCTTGATCATGCTGAGGGTGTAGACTGACATCACTACGTACACAGCGACTTAGCGCTCTCGTGTACTTCGGGAATTCACACATCCTGAGATCCGGCATTTCTGCGCTCACACGCGTGCCAGGAAGCCTGTGCGAGGAGGTCCGTGGGCCAGATGCAGGGGGAGAGCCAGTGAGTTCCCGCGGACTCCACGCCACAGCGGGGGTGAGCGAGCCGCAGCGCGACAGCATGGACCCAGCTCAGCACGAGAACACTGGGCGAAGACACGGGTTAAAGGTCACTCAGCAGAGAGCACCCACATCCTGCCTGGGCGTCTCCACGGGGTCGCAGGGGGCCTGTGTGGGTCCTGCCTGCTGGCCACCACCGCCTGGGCGAGTGGGGGGCACTGTCTCCGCCCTGCCCAGGCTTGGGGCTCGGCCACCTCCCGCCTCCTGCTGCTGTCTCTGGGGCCCCTGAGAACGACTGGTCCCCAAATCCCCACCACCGCCGCTGACTTACTGTTGATGTCCTTGTCACTGCGTTCAGGGAGGTGGAGGGCCAGGCTGACCTGCGTGGGGGTCTCCTGCATGTTCTCCAGCTGCGCCAGGACCGTGGGCTCTAGGGGAAGCCAGGTGGTGACCGCGTGGCTCAGCCACTCCGTGCCGGGCCGTCCTCGGGCCTCCCTCCCGGGCTGCTTCTCTCCCTCAGGGACGTCCCTCATGGGGCCTGGGCCCCGGCGTGGTGCGGGGACGGTGCCTGCTCACCTGTGGGCCCCACACCCCTGGTGGAGGCCCACCTCTCACCCTCCCGCTGACCCCAGCAGGGACCCAGCCTTCCGCTGAAGGCCCAGCAGAGCTGCCCGGGCTGGGCTTCACGGCCCCGCGTTACTGAGAAGCCTCTTTCTCTCCCTTCTCAGGGTCAAACTCTGCTTTCCTCTCCCTCCAGCCCCTGCTTCGTGGGGGCTACGCCTCCTCCTCTTCTCTTACCTGCCCCCAGACTCTGCAGACCCCTGCTCTTCCCCACCCCCAGCTGCAAGTCACTTCTGGGGGGGGTTCTCACCTGTACCCTTAGGAGTCTCGGGTCTGCTCTGGTGGCTGCGAGTCCGACCAGCCCGACTCTGTACCCCAGGTCTCACCTCACCCCTCACTGAGCATCCTGAGGGCAGCCGACCACCCATCTCCACGGACGCCTGGCCCTGGGCCCTTCCAGGAGGGGAATTCTGTGAGGTCGGGCACCTGGCCTTACCTGCCTCACTCCTGCCCAGCACAGGGTGCCTCCAGGTCAGAGCCGCGGGGAGGCTGCTGCCTGCAGATCCTGCACCCACCCTCGTGCCCCGATGATCTGGAGGAGGGTCCAGGCGGAGGCATCTTGACCCATCTGCCCCGGTGCTGTGGGATGAGCTTGCTAGGGACAGCGACCGAGGTTGCTCATGCCCTGTGGTTCCTGGCAAGGTTGGGGGCCCAGCGGCCCACCCTAGGTGGCCCAGCTAGTCTCGGCCTGAGCAGGACCAGAACCCAGGCCTGTGGAACGTGGCCCTGAGTGTGAAGGGGACACGTGTCCTGGGCCACGCCAAGCATGCGAGTCACTCAGCCTTTGCTGAAGGGCAGATTCCGACTGGCAGCTCCGAGTGGGCTGTGCCCTCTGGGAGTTGTGGGCACGGCTGGTCCTGCTGGTGTGGGGAGGACGTGGCCCCCATGGCCTCCCGTCCATAGCCTGGGACAAAGCTCAGAGTTCTAACCTGGCACACAAAATTTCCGGAACGTCTTGGACCCACTTCTCATATCTTTATTTTTCGTCTTCTCCTGCTGCCCTGCGAGTACCTGCACTGCACACTGACCAGGTGAAGGCTCCGCACGCACCCGTCCCTCCGCTGCGGACGCCTGCTCCGCATGCGCCTGTCCCTGCACCGCGGATGCTTGCTGCGCACGAGCCTGTCCCTCCACCGCGCACGCCTGCTCCGCACGTGCCTGTCCCTCCACCGCGGACACCTGTTCCGCACGAGCCTGTCCCTCCGCCACGCACGCCTGCTCTGCACGAGCCTGTCCCTCCGCCGCGCACGCCTGCTGCGCATGTGCCCGTCCCTCTGCCGCGGATGCTTGCTGCACATGTGCCTGTCCCTCCACCGCAGACACCTGCTCCGCACGCGCCTGTCCCTGCACCGCGGACAGCTGCTATTGGTGCTGCTGCCTGGGGCCCAGAGCCTCGAGCCCCACCATACTCTGAGTCCCTGGCCAGAGACCACGTTGGACGCTGGGGTGGTCTTTAAGCCAAGGTCTTAAGGGCCTTGTCACTCATGATGTTGGGGACGATGGCCGGGTAAGCATGGTGCTGAGGCCTAGGATTGACCTTGAGTCTGGCGGGGCCGCCGCAGCACTCACGTGATTGTGTGGGGACCGGTCTGCTGGGTGAGCTGCCGAACCTGGCGCTCACTCTGCCTCTGCCGTCCACGAGCTCCGAGAACCTGCGGGGAACGCGGGAGAGTCACCACAGCACGCGCAGCCTCCAGGACGGGCTGGTGGCCGGGGCGTGTACCTGGGCCGCTGGGTTGGCATCTCGGGGGCACCGTGGTCATTCAGGAGGCGCAGCTCCGGCAGGTGCACCAGGGGCGGTCTGTTTCTGAGCGCCCGCGGGTGGTGTCCTCCCTGGTGCCAGCGTCGGTGGGTGCCATCCCCGGGGGCTGCAGAGCAGGTGGGGGAGGGGAGTGGCCACACGGGCTCGGGTGGAGGCTGCCTTTGCTCTGCTGCCCTGGGGGGCTGCCGGCACTCGGCCGCTGGGGTGCGGGTGTGCACGTGGCTGTGGTCACACACGGGGTTTGGGGCTCCCCAAGATGAGCCGGACCCCTGCTCATTCCAGCCACCGCCACATCCCTTCCGAGGGACACGGACATGCCCTCGCCTGGGAGTCGCCAGGCGGGTCCCAGACCCCCCACCCCAGACTCGAGTTCCCTATCTGCAGGGTGGGGCACTGGGACTCAGTCCTAGGCCGCCCTGAGACACAGCCGCCCCCAGCACGTTGGCTTTCCTGACTGGACACCTCAGCCGAGGCCCCCACCCCGCTGGCACCAGGATGGTGAGGCACCGTGTGTCACCCTGGGCCCTTCAGCCTCCCAGGAGGGGGCTCATCATGTGACCAGCTCTCTCCACCTGGCAGGGGACAGGGGGCCTGAGGGCCTCTGTGTGCCAGTGCTTCGCAGGGGAGCCCGGGGGAGCCCGCGGCCCTCCATGGGTAGCTGCCCCCACTCTGTGGCCGCCCGCCCGCCAGGGCCGTGTTCTGCTCCCTGCACTGCCCAGACACCGTTTCCTGCAGCACCTTCTGTGAGCTTCCAAGACAGAAGCAGGGTGTGCAGGACCCGGGTGGCACCTGGCAGGGCCACGTCTGCACTGGGAACAGACCCAAGTTGCAGGCCTGGCCATCGGAGCCTCTGCGTGCCCGGCTGCCCCGCTCACATCCGCAGGCCCTCGGGGGTCAGCGGCTACAAGGCCACTTCCGGGCCCTTCTCCTCGTTGCTGCCCTGGGCACCATCCCAGGTGGTGCCTGTGCTCACTGGGGTCCCCAAGGGGCCTGGCCCAGATGAGGTCCACAAGCGCCACCTGTCCCTGAGCCCTTCCTTTCTGTGCCAATCGGAAAAGCCTCCTGCTCGCGTGTGGACTTCTCCCTGTTTCCAGGCTGCCTGTCTGGTGGCCCGTGGGCGGCGTGGCCCGCGCCAGGTGAGGGCTCTGCCATGCAGCAGGACGACCCACCTCTCCCGGACAAGGTCGCCACACCCCAAGGATGGCAGTCACGCTGCTGCCCTGCTGGTGGCCCACAGGCCCCTGCATGGCCAGGTCAGTCCTGAGCGGTCGGGAGCCCTGGCCGGACGCCCGTCCCCACCCTGCCCCAGGGCGCAGCGCTCACAGGTGACGATGTAGAGGAGGGCGGGCTCGCTGTGCAGCTGGCCGTGCTCCGTGCTCTGCACGGCCGTCACTGACAGCCGGTACCGCCGCCCTGGCAGCAGGTCGCGCACTGTGTAGGACACCAGCTTCCCGTTGGGGACGTAGCGGCTCTTGGTGCTCTGGCTGGTGGTCACGTTGATGACGTAGGCCTCCAGCAGGGCGCCTGGCATGGGGGCGTCCCAGACCACGTGGGCAGAGGTGGCCGTGACGCGGGTGGCGGTCAGGTTTGCAGGAGGCAGGGGCCCTGGACAAGGCACGGGGCGCGGGGGCAGGAGGTGAAGAGGGGACACAGTTTAAGGATCCGACGCGGCTGCTCAAGCCTCCTTGGAGGCTCGGTTGTTTATCACGGATGGCTCTACAGGCCTAAGCGTGTAGCGTGTTTGCAGCCATGACGGTGTGCTGCGAGGGGCACCTCCATCCTGCCCCAGGCGGTGCCTTCTCCCAGGTTTGGATTCACCCAGCGAAGCCCCCAGTTTGGCCCGTCCGTCAGCACCCTCACCTGTGGCACTTTTGAGGGCACCTTGAGGGGAGCCCCTGCCCCACGGCCTTCCACACGCCTTCCCCGGCGGGCTGTGTCTGAGGGTCGCGGGTGAGCAGCCCTGGAGCCGGCTGGGCACAGCCATCCCCACCGGGCACGTTCCCGCTCAGGCCCTCGCTCCTCCCTCTCCTCCCCTGCGCTGGGTGGGGGTGTGGGCTCAGCTCCAGTGGGCTGTCGCCTGTCCAAGGGCTCTGGGCAGCGGGGGCACCTCTGGCCCTCGGTCCCTGTTCACAGGGGGATGCACTGAGCCTTGGGTGCTGACGCCAACCGCAGACAACTATCCCCAGCAGAAGGATCCAGACCAGCCCGGCACAGTGCTGCTGCCTGGCAGTCCCAGTGGAGGAGCCTTCCGGGACCTCAGGGCTGGGTTTCTAGTGTCGCGGACACTTTGGGGAGGTCAGACCCTTTAGAAGGCCCCGCATGAGCCAGGGCCCACGCGCCCCACTTACGGGTCCACACGTGCACCGGTGCGGTGGCCAGGCTCTCGGTGGGCTGCCCCTCTCCGCTGAGCCCACTGAGGGTGGTCACCTGGATGGTGTATCTCCTTCCTGGCAGCAGGGCCCTGCGGGGGGGGGGGCAGGACACACATCTAGGGGCCCGTGTCTCACTCACTGCTGCACCGCGGCCCCCTCAAGCAGGATGTGGCCACGAGTGTGTGTCATCCTACTGCTGGTGGCCCGGGCCACCTCCACGAGGGACAGATCTGCGGCCCTCAGACCATGTGCCCCCAGGGTGGGAAATCACTCCACGGTCTGTCCAGTCCAGTGAGAGGGACGAGGAGGCCGCAGTGTGGTCAGGGGCTGGGTTCAGGAGAGGCCAGACGGGGAGAGCGGAGAAGGTCACTGGGCAGGACAGGCCACGCCAGGCCGAGGGCTCCCTGAGAAAGGCCTGCTGGGAACTGGGACTTCAGAGGGCCCCCCCAGCTAACAGATCGGGGGGCTCCCTGCGCCTGAACTGTCGGTGCCAACTGTGGGTCAGGCCGCGGGTGCCGCGAGCCCAGCCCCAGACAGCCCCGGGCACTGAGCTGCTAAAGGGCCCCTCTGCTTGGTGGCACTTCACACATCATCCCGCTGGCTGCGTGGGGACAGAGCGCGTCCTGGGGGACTCCCTGGGAGGGGACGCTGGAGGCTCGCGCCTGCCTCCCCTGGGCTTCGCTGTGCGGCTTTTCCTCTGCCGTCCCCCACCCCGCACCCCTGTTCCCCCACACCCTCGTCCCCCCTACACCCCTGTCCCCCTGCACCCCTATCCCCCCCGCACCCTCATTCCCCCCGCACCCTCGTCCCCCCGCACCCTTGTGCCCCCTGCACCCCTGTCCCCCCTGCACCCCTGTCCCCCCCGCGCCCTCGTCCCCCCTGCACCCTCGTCCCCCCTGCACCCTCGTCCCCCCGCACCCCTGTCCCCCCGCACCCCCGTCCCCCCCCGCGCCCTCGTCCCCCCTGCACCCCTGTCCCCCCTGCACCCTCGTCCCCCTGCGACAGGTGTCAGTGGTGAGTGGGACTCTGCACCGAGCCCCGGAGTCCTAGAGAACCTCCCACGGGGGGTCTTGGAGACCCCGGCACAGCCAACACCACCTAGGGCCCCCTCTGTGTTTTTGTCACAAGCCACCAGAAGTCGTTCTTTGGAAGCGGCCATGATGTAAAGGAAGTCACAGCAGCATGTGAACAACACAGCAGAGGATTTGGGAAGGGGCAGAGCAGGGAGCACGAGCTCGTCCCCACCGACAGCGGCTGCAGGGCACAGCGTGTCTGCGTGATGGCCGGGAGCTGCGGTCTGTGGAGCTGCCCGGGGGAGGCCCTGGTCAGCGGCGGGCACTTTCTCCCCGTTTCCGCCGTCAGCACAGCAGGGGCCGGGGTGGGCAGGGGCCCTGCCCTCCGACATCAGGGGTGGCGGCCCAGGCCACGGCCCCTCCCTCCTGCTGAGTGACTGCCAGGGCATCTAAAGGGTGGGACCCCCTCCCGGCACCCTCTGTTTTTTCTTTTTCCCCTTTTGGAAGTCGGGGAGCAAAGACTAGATGTTGAAAAACAGCCGCACACCTGGCAGAAGTCTGACGTGCGGCGTGCACAGGAAAGGCCTGGGAGACCCTGGGTTTACGCCTGCGGCTGGTCTTGGCACGGAGACAGCCCACAGCGTCCAGACCCAGCAAGACGGAGGGGGAGAGTCTGAGCTCTGAGTTACTACGTTATTCTGTCCAAATGCCCAGTTTGCCACGAAAAATCACAAGACGTCAAAGAAAGTGAAATAGGGCCCCTTCAAAGGAAGAAAAGATCAGCAGAAGCTGCCTGCAAGGACGGATGGCAGAGCTACCAGACAGCGTCTTAAGGCTGTGCAGAGCACGGAAGCAGGGTGCGGAGAGAGCCAAGAAGGCCATGCCTGCACAACAGGGGAGTGTCGCTGCAGAGACAGAAAACCTGAAGAGAGACCAGGAGAAATTCAAGAGCCGAAAGACAAAGAAACCCCGTCTTGTCCGCGCACGGCTGCCCGTCCGTGGAGCGCGGGAGCACACGCGTGGGAGCACACGCGTGGGAGCACACGCATGGGAAGGACACACATGGGAGCACACACGTGGGAAGGATGGCCTTGCTGAGTCCCCAGCTACGAACGTGTGAGTGCAGGTGGCTCAACGATGCGGAGGGTGAGGGGGGCCCTGGCCGTGGGGGCTGACTGGGCCCCCCCTGCAGTGCCCGGCTTCCTTCCAGAAGCCCTCAGGGACCGTGACTGGTGACCGCTCTGAGCTGGGCACGGCTGAGATGTCCCCACTGAGCTGACCTGCGTGGCTGCTGTCAGAGGCACGTGTGCTTTGACGGAGACTCCCTGAGCAGGGGCTGCTTCCTGTGCAGGCCCGAGAAGCCACCAGGCAACTGAGGCCAAGGCCGCCCCCCACCCAGGGGGCCGCCCACCCAGGGGGCCGCGGCTGGCATGGTCCCTCCCAGCGTCTCCCCTGCTCTGCGCAGGACGCCGGAGTTCCCTCTGGCTGGTGACCCGCACACGGGCGCCCTCGAGGGACCCCAAATGTGCCCTGGGCTGTCCCCTCCCAGCCTCCCAGCCCCGCGCTCTCGGTGGCCAAGTCACCCTCCCGGCGTCTGTGCGGGAGGTGCTGTCCCCGATCCTCAGAGCTTCCTGCTCTTCCCACCAAGGCGCCTGCTGCTCACGGCAGCCCGAGACGGGGCGAGGCGGGAGTGAGGCCCGGAAGCAAGCCCGCCCGGCGCCAAGGCTGGCTCGTCCCGGACCCCACCTCCGCCCGAGGAGGGGGAGCAGGTGCACCAGGAACACACGCAGAACACGCCCCGGACCTCGGCCCCCGCGTCCCCAGACCCTACTCGTCCCCTCCCAGGCCCCGAGCTGTGGGCTCCTCTTACCCAAATGTGAAGCTGTCCACACTCTTGTCCACGTCCGTGGACCGGCGCTGGGAGGCCTCGGCGTGGCGGATGGATGCGCGGACCCGGCTGGCGGAGGCGTGCTGGACCCGGTGCAGAGCCCACCGCGCCGAGATGGCGCCGGCCGTCGTGTTGGTGACCTCCACGCTCGCCACAGGGCGGGGTCCTGGGGGCAACAGGCCGCTCAGCCGGCGCCCCGCCTGCTCCCGGGGAGTGGGGGGCTCGCGACGAGGCCAGGCTTGGGAGACGAGGCTGGGGCCGTAGAGAGGCGACTGGAGGGGACGGGCAGCCTCGGCTCGCGGCGTGCGTGTGTCGTCAGCTGCTCAGCGGGGACTCGGCCTCCAGGCTGACAGCTGCGGAGGGCTGCCTGTGTGGACCTGACAGCTGAGCTGCTCCGTGCTCGCGGGCGCCCTGCCACCCTCCCCTGCCGTTCCGTCACTCTCACTCTCAGCGCTCGTCCTGCCTGTGCCTTAGGCCTGTGGGCTCCCACACCTGTTTACCGCACTCCCCAGGAGACGCGCTCTGTGTCCCCAGGCTCCGTCCGCAGCGCCAGGGCCACCAGCCCAGCAGCCTCGGCCGCAGGCGAGCGCAGGGCGAACGTCCGTCCTACCCCTCGGCGCGGCCCGGGCTCCTATCCAGCGGTCCTTGGGACACAGGTGTCGGGGCAGGGTGGCCGCGGCGTGGCGGGCACTCACGTGTGCGGGTGAGCAGCACGGCCGGCCTGCTGATGTCGTTCTTGTTGTTGGCGTTGCGCTTGACCGAGAAGATGGAGATGTTGTAGGCCCTGCCCGGCACCAGGGCCCGCAGCTGGTGCGAGGAGCGGCCCCTGTCCACGAAGTCCGTGCGGCGGTAGGAGCCGTCGGCAGAGACGTAGGTGACCGCGTAGCCATCGAGCACCTGCCTGGCAGCCGGGCCGTCGGGAGGGCGCCAGGAGATGGAGACCCACGTCTCCTCCACGCTGTCCACCGTGAGAGCAGTTGGCGGGAAGAGCTCTTCAGGGTTTGGGTCAAAACACAGGGGAGGGGCGTGGTCAGCTGTCGGCCGCGCGTGCCCAGCCCCTGCCAGGCGTGTGGGCTGGGCTCCGGTCCCGGCACACCCCGTGGAGTCCTTCGTGTCCCTGGAGTTCATACTTCCCCATGCGAGACACGTTCTGCATGCACCTGGGGACTATGTCCCCTCCCTGTTTCTCAGGTAAGGAGCCCCGATAGGCACCTGCCTGGACAGCTGCCCTCAGGGACCGCTGGGCTCTCTGGGGAAGGAGGGCACCCTCGCCTCACCTGTGGCGCAGTCCCTGCCTGTGTAGCCGACTTTGCAGGTGCAGCTGTGGGACCCGTTGCTGGCCAGGCAGTAGCCGCGGCCCCCACAGGGGCTGGAGAAGCAGGGGTCCCCCACTGCGGGCAGGGAGAGCAGCAGTGAGCGCCAGGCCCTCGCTCCTGAGCACGGGGTCCCACGACAGCTCCTGCCTCCCACAGCTTCGCCACCCTCGCCGCCCCATCCACCCTCCACAGCGAGTGCTGCGGCCAGGCCCACCCTAGGCCTGGGGACATGCGACCAAGGCAGGTTAGGCCACCACCTGTGATGCTCTTGTCCTAGGAGGGGAGACTGGGTGGCAGGTGGGGCAGGAGGCGGCTGCAGAGACCCCAGAGCACCGTGAAGGGGACGGTGGTGCGGGGGCAGAGGGGCCGGGTCGGGGAGGCCTCTTCAGGAGGGGACAGTATTCCAGAAGGAAGGGACAGCAGGGCCGTGCGGGCAGACGGGGGCCACAGCGGGTGTGTGCTCGGGTGGGGTGGGGCTGTCGGGAGGGGGTGCCAGGGGAGGTGCCTGGAGGGCACTGTCAGGGCACCAGGCAGACTGGGGTGGGGGCCATGGGCTGAGGGCTGGGGCGGGGCTCTCTGGGGGCTGCGCCTACCTATCTCACAGTGGTAGCCGAAGAAGCCCTCGGGGCAGGCGCACAGGTAGGCCCCGCCGCCGTTCTCGCAGCGGCCCCCGTGCTGGCAGGGGCTGGAGTCGCAGGCGTCCACCTCTGGAGAACACCCAGAGAGTGGGCCGCACGCGGGGGGCTGGGGGAGGGGGCAGAGGACAGCGGGAGGAGGGAGAGGGGTGTGGGGCAGAGGGGAGGGGCAGCAGGCAGCCCTGGCCGTCCTCTCCCCCGGTGGCCCGTCCAGCAGGGGACGTGGGGACCCACCCAGTCCTGGTCCCCGAGTGGCCCAGGCTCTGCATGAGAGGACCCGCGGGAGGGGCCTCTACCTGTTTCGCAGTGGACGCCAACGAAGCCTGCCGGGCACTGGCAGACGTAGGCCCCAGGGAGGTCCCTGCAGGAGCCTCCGTTCCCGCAGGGCTGCGCCTGGCACTCGTCCGTCTCTGCACAGGGGAAGGCGTCGCTGGCTCAGGTCGGCGGCTCCTGCACCCGCCGGGGTCCTGTGCCCTCCCTGAGGCTCCGGCCACCCGTGCCCTGGGGTCGCCGCTGTGCACGTGGGCCTCTTCCTCCCCCAGCCCCACACCTGCTCCCCCCGGGGGACGCGCCCCTCCGCTGCCCTCCTGCAGAGCCCCCACCCCAGGCTGCTCCTGCTGGGGGCTCCCCAGGCCCTGCCCTCCCGGCGCTGGTGTCTGTCTCCGGGCTCAGGCCCTGCAGAGGGCTCGTCCCTGGCGTGCTGGGCAGTGCTGTCCCTCTACTGGCTGGCACCACCAGGCCTGGTGTCAGAGGCTGCGACCTGCCCTCTCTGCCCCTGAGGCCAGCATCTGAGGCCAGGTCAGTGTCTCTCAGCCAAGCTCTCAGTCTCCTGGGAAGGTGGACGCAGAGATGTTTGTAAATCTCTGTCCTGGATGTCAGGGCGGGCAGGGGTCTGAGAGCACAAGCAGGGCCAACCTGGCGTCCAGACGGAGACCTGTCCAGGGAGAGGAGCGGCTGGATCAAGGTGACCATGGCCAGGGGGACCCAGTGCCTTCAGGAGCGTGGCCAGGCCACTGGAGCTGCCACCCCCGTGGGGGCCAGCACCCTTCCTACCCAGCTAGGAGGGGCAGAGGCACAGGTGCCCGGCGGCAGGGTCCTGGCAGGAGCCCCCAAGCAGGCACAGCTGAGACTGGCACTGACCAGTTTCTTAGGGCACCCAAGAATGAAGCAATGTGGCTGTCATTAAGCCAAAGTAAGATGGACGTAATTGGTTTTGAGGAGCCAGACGGAATTCTGCGATACCCCCCGGTGCTTGGAGAAGCCAGACACCAGGGCTGGCTCTTGCCGGGGGCTCCGTGCCTGGCTATGTCTGTGCCGTGACCGGGCGTGAGGCTCACAGAGACACTGGGGGACCTGGTTCCAGTGGCTTCCAGAGGGACAGGCCCCAAGGCCTCTGAGGTTTGGCAGAAATCGCCTTCCACCCACTCTTTCCATTTGTATATGTAACAATCTTATAAGAAGCTAGGACATTTGGGGACATACTTAGTTTTAAAAGATTCACCACAGGTTTCTTTTAAACTGGAAGTTGTGCTCCTGAATTTAAATGTTTAATTTTAGAAAAGTTTAATTTTAATTTTTAAGAAGTAAATAAATGGTAATGACTCAAGGACACCCGGACTTGCGCTCGCCCTGGGCTGCCCCCGGCTCCGCTGGGCCACGCCCTCCCCTCCCCCAGGTGCGAATTCGTGCCTGCATGCATCATGTGCAGCTTTGTTTCTGTTGTTTATGAACTTTATCGATAGGATGCTGTGACGTACGTTCTCTTCTCTCACACAGCATTTTAAGGGACCTCCGTGTCACCGTGTGTCACTGCGGTTTGCTGATTCTCACTGCTGTCTGATATCACATAGTGCGGCCATGTCACGCCTCATCCAGTCTTGCCGCTGGGCACTTGGGTTGGTTCCAACTTCTCACTGTTACAAAAAAAGGTGCTGTGCACATCCTTCCTGCCCTGTCTCCGGGCCGAGACGTGCGGGTGTTTCTTAGGTTCGTGCCTGGAAGTGGGATTTCGGGACACAGTTGATACAAACGGTCGTCTCACCAGGCAAGTCGCTGAATCCCTGTCGAGGGGCCCACACGGGCTCGCACCCGCCTGCGGCTGAGGAGCAGCCTGTCGTCCCCGTTCTCACCGGCAGAGGCTTCCAGCCGGCGCATGCGGCTCCCTGCTCTGATTTGCTTCCCGACCCATCGAGGCGGGCGGTGTCTCTCCCTCCGTGAAACGTTATTCTTTTCTTAGTGATTTATCCAGGTTCTTCATACAGTCTTGAAATGACATGCAACTTCTCCCGGTTTGTAGCTTATGTTTCACTTTCTTCTTTACAGTTTATGGATTTAAGTTCCTCATTTTTATACAGTCGAGTTTGTCCCCTGATCCTTGTACAGCACCCTCTGTGGCTTAAGGAGTCTTTCACGACCCCAGGGTCAAAAAGATATTTACCTGTATTTTCCACACAAAATCACATCGTTTTTAAGAAATTTAAGTCCGTAATCCACCTGGAATGACTGGCTGTGTATGATGAGAAATAGGGAACAGACGTAGTTTTCCCAGTGCATGACTAGTTTATTCCCACTTTCGTGAATATTTTCTCCTGTGCTTTCTTTTAGAAGTTCATAGTTTTAGCTTTCACATTTGGGTTTATAGTACTAATTCATTTTACACACTGAAGAACTTACTATGTTTATGGTGCTGTTGTACGAGATGCCGTTTCATTCCCCTTTCTCAGGGTTCCCTGCTAGAACAGGGACGAGACCCGGCCCGCCTGTTGCCCGTGCAGCCTGGGACCTGCTGAACCCACTCGCTGGTGCTGCGGCTCGTTCGGCGGCGTCTCCGTGGGCGCTTCTGTGCACGGTGGCGTCGCCCGGGCTACCTCCTTTCCAACACACACGCCTTGTATGTCCTCTTCTTTTCTCGTGGCTCCGCCGGGACCCCCAGGATGACGATGGAGGAGGGGGATGGACACCCGTGCCTGCCCGGACACAGGGACGTCTTCCCGCCCATGCGTCCTGGGGGCTGCGGTTCCCATGGGTGCCCTTCGCCAGGGCAGGGACTTGCCTTCTGTTCTTAACTTGCCAGGGCTTTTCAGTAATAGTTGAACAAATTCTCTGTATCTGTTGAGAGACCATCTGGTTTTCTCCTTTATTCCTAACGTGGTGAAACACACTGACTGATGATCAGACGTGAGACCAGCCTGTGTCCTTGAGGTCAACCCCACGGGGTCGTGGTTCTCTCATCCTTTTTGTGCAGTGCTGGGCTTGGCTTAGTTCTGTTAGAATTCTTGTGTCAAAGCTCGTGAGGGGCATTTGTCTGTAATTTCAATTTTTGCAATGTCTGTGTCTGGTTTGGGTATGGAGGGCATGATATTCTTGCCGTGGTGTCAGGAAATAGAAATCGAGGGGCTTGGGAAGTGTTCCTTCCTCCTGTATTTTCTAGAAGGGCTGGTGTAAGGGTGGTGCCAGTCCGTGCTTAACTGTTTGATAGAGTTCGCCAGCGAAGCTACCTGGCCCTGCCGTTTTCTTTGAGGAAGGTTTTTCACTACAAGTTAAATTTCTCTGATAGGTGATGAGGCTGCCTGTGTTTCTGTTTATTCCCGTGTCAGTTCTGGTGACTCACGTCTTTCAAGGTCTCCTTTTCCTCCAGGTTGTCGGAGATGTCGGCCTAAAGCTGTTCATAATATTCTCTTGTCCTTTTTTTTTTAAATAATTTTTTGCCTACCAAGACATTTCTCCGAATCTCTTATCCTTTAGATGCTGGTAGGATCTTTACTGTTTAAAAACTCCGCTGTAGAGAGGAAGTAGGGTCCCCACTGTCCTTCTGCTATTGCTGACTTTTCTGTCTTTCCTCACCAGCCTGGCCAGGGCTTATCGATGCCGCCGACCTCGCCAAGGAAGCCGCTTTCGGTTTCATTGATCTTTCTCTGCGTCTGTCTTACTTACATCACAATTACAGGTTCTAACTGTTGCTGACATGCAGACACGCCATTGATTTTGTTATCGTCTATATTCACTAAACATGTTACGTTTCCTGTCATGTTCCACAGTTTACCTGCAGCTTAAACGATCGTATCCGCTGTAAACACTGACATTTTTACTCCTTCCTTTCCTGCTTTCATGACTTTGATTTCTTTTTCTCACGTTCCTGCACTGACTGGTACTTCCAATGTACAGACTAGACCTAGTGATGACCGGGCGCCCTCGTCTCCAGTCTCAGGGGACCGTCTCTCCACCCAGCTGGCGTTCACTCCGGGTGTGGGGGCAGCGCAGCAAAGGGGTCTCAGGAGCTACTTTCCTTTCTTCTGTTGGTGGCTCAGCACATTCGTCTGCGTCTGTCCCACAGAACAGCTTTGAATTCCAGACCCTCGTCCTGCCAGGGAGGCTCAGAAAACGCCTGCTGCACAGTCTCCGGACGCAGCTTGTCTGTCCCCGTGCTCGCGCCGCGGGTCGCTGAGGTGCGCAGGGCGCGGCCGTGGGCACAACGCTCCGGATAACCAACACGCCGGGGCTATGTGGGCTCTGCGACGTCTCTCCTTTGCGTTTTTCCTCTAATAAATCCCATTTCATTTTACACCCCGTGGTACTAGAGGTGTGTATATCATGCTACTTTAATATGGACAAGAAAGCACTTTTTTATTGCATATTGGGTATGAATTTTGCCAAATGCTTGTGGTGCATTCATTCAGATTCTTATGATTTTTCTCTCATTGGTTCATGGAGCAGATTTTTCTAATATCAGACTACCCTTGCACAGCATGACTTGATAATGGTGAATACAGCCGTGAGACTAGTGAAGTTTTGCATCTATCTTCATATGCTTAACAGACCCATAATTTCCCCTTCCCCGCTGCCCATAGCGGGTTTCGGTGCTGGTGTTGTGTTGGCCTCATGGAATGGGCGGGGACATACCTGCATACTTCTCTCCGTAAGTGTCTGTGTGACACTGCAGTGAGCCGTTTCTTGGCAGTTTGGTAGAATTTACCCATAAAGTCGTTTGGGCCTGCTGTTTCTTTGTGGGAAAATGTTCTAACTACTGCTTCAATTTGAATAGTCGTAGAACTGTGTAGGTGTTCTATATTTCCCTGGGGCATTTTTGTTAGAAGCCATGTTTTCCCGTGAATATTGTGTCCATGTATCCCAGGATTTCGGGTATTTGTGTGGCACGGCTGACAGTGCTCCCTTGCCATCCTCTCAGTCTCTGCGGTGTGCACGGTTGTGTCGCCTTTCTCATTCATGGAGATTCTTGTGTTTGTTTCTCTTGATCAGTCTTCACAGACATTTGTCCATTTTATTAGCTTTCTCAAAGAACTAATTTTGGCTTTATTTTTTCCTTTTTTATGCTGGTTTTTGTTGTTGTTGTTTTGTTTTTTGAGGCAGGGTCTCCCTCTGTCACCCAGGCTGGAAAGCAGTGGTGTCATCACAGCTCACAGCAGCCTCAACTCCTGGGCTCGAGGGATCCTCCTGCCTCAGCCTCCCAAGCAGCTGGGACTACAGGCGCCACCACTGCACCCAGCTAATTTGTTCTATTTTTGGTGGAGACGGGGTCTCACTCTTGCTCAGGCTGGTCTCAAACTCCTGACCTCAACCGATCCTCCCGCCTCGGCCTCCCAGAGTACTGGGATTACAGGCGTGAGCCACCACGCTCGGCCTATCTTTTCTTTTGTATCTTCGATTTCTATTTTATTAATTACAGCTTTTACCTTTATTGCTTCTTTCCTTCTACTGTCTTTAGTACCATTTGTTATTCTTCTCCTAACTCCTGAAGTCAGATATTTAGTTCATAAATTTTGAAATTTTCTTCTTTTCTATCTTGAGTATCAGGCTGTGAATTTCTCATGAGGCACTGCTTTGGCTGCGTCACACAAGTTTTGATACATAAAGTTTCTATTGTCAATCACTTAAAAATATTTTCAATGTCCATTATGATTTCTTCTTTGACCCATGAGCTTGAGCTATTTCAAAATATCTTAAAAAATATCTGACATCTGCATGCAGATTTAAAAATATATCTTCTTGTTATTAAAAACTTAACTTCTTTGTGTTCAGAGAATGAATTAGCTCAAA
Organism: Lemur catta; assembly: GCF_020740605.2. Lineage (NCBI taxonomy): Eukaryota > Metazoa > Chordata > Mammalia > Primates > Lemuridae > Lemur > Lemur catta. The sequence goes on from NC_059135.1 coordinate 1,002,756, forward strand.
GTGTTGACTGTATTGTTCAAATCTTCTCTCTCTTTACTGATTTTTTGGGCTCCTTAACCTGCCATTAATTGAGAGAGCTGGTTTAGAATCTCCCAGTGTTACGGGGAATGTCAGTTTCATCCTACAACTTATTATTAATAATTTTCACTTGACATATATGGGACTATGTACTAGATGCCTGAATATTTATATGATTGTGTCTTCTGGTGAATTGAACCAGTTATGATCGAGAGACCCTCTTCATCCCCCACGACGCCCGTGCCTGGCGGCCTTTCTCCCAGTACTGCCGCACCAGCTCTGTTCTGGCCTGGAGACACCTGAGATGTTTCTCCGACTTTTGTGTTCAGTCTTTCTACGTCCCTATGTTTTAGGAGTGTCTCTTATAAGAACATATATCATTTGTTTTATTTTGTAATAAATCTGACAATCTTTTATCTGGAGAATTTAGTCCATTCATATTTGTCTATATTTTTTTCTAACATAATTCTTTTAAATCTTAGTATTTGCCCCTTCTTTTCTGATTTTTTTCTCCTTTTAGATAGTGACAACCTTACTGCAGTGTTTGATAACTCTCCTTTCTCTTCTCTGGGTTTGTCTTATTATCTGAGTACGCCCTCCCAAAAAAGGACCCTTTTTTTGCTAAGCTTCTGAAACTGTGTTTGCATGAGGACATTTTTATGATGCTCTCACATTTGAATAACAATTTGACTGAATAAAAATTTTCAGGTCTTAAATTTGTTTATTCCAGTATTTATCCTGTTTAGAATTTGCTGAACTTCTTGGATCTGTGGGTTCATGTGTCATTTTTAGAAAATGGTCTTCAAATACTTCTTTTGCCCATTCCGTCCTCTGCTTCTAGGACTCCTTATGTGCCCACTTGCCTGTTAGTATTGTCCCACCCACCTCTGACGCTCTGTTCTGTTTCTCAAAAGTTCATTTATTCATAATTCACTTTAAAATTGATTTTTTCTTTGATCTGCAGTTTAGATAACTCTGTTGTCTTGTGTTTTGCATTCTGCAATGTTTTTTCTTCTGTTGGATCCATTCTGTCAGGCCTATCCAATTTATTCGTCATTTCAGATATATTTTCAGTTCTAGAATCTCTATCTCGTTACTTTAAAATTCTTTTCCTGCTCAAATTCTCTATTCTTGCATTCATTTTGTCTTTATTTTCTTTAACATATTTATAATGACATTTCAAAGTCCTTGTCTGCAAATGCCGACAGCCGGGTGGTCTGCAGGCTTGTTTCTGTTGACTGTTTCTTCTCAGGCTGTGTGTCCTGACTCCTTGCTCGGCAGACACGGCCTGTGCGGGACAGAGGCGCCCACGGCGGGAAACTCCTGCCCCTGTGATGGACTTTTCTGCTGCGTTTTGAGGCAGCTGCACTTTCCAGGTTTCCCGGTGTCCAGGCTGGCGAGCTCACAGCCCTGGCGGTTCTGCGTCTCCTCCGCGACGCGTGGGGGGAGCCGTGGAGGGGGGTGGTCTCCCCAACAGGACTGAACTCACCCGGGCTTGAAGGGACGGGAGTGAGGGAAAGTTGGTCCCCTCTGTTTTCCCGAATTGTCCGCCTGCGGGAGGCCGCATAGGCTGGGTTCGGCCTTGCAGGGCGTCCGGAAGGTCGTGATGCACCATGTGCCCTGCTCAACTTGGGATGCCGGCGCCCCTGCCCTGTGCTTATTTGTTTGAAAATCCCTGTTTCACAGAAACCGTGTTAGCATCCACAGGTTCCTGGAGGACAGTTTGGACTGCTCTGGCTTAGTGCCCTGCACTTGCGGTCACCTTATTGCCCTGCCTCTCTGGCCCCGGTCAAAGGGGGCCCTGCCTCCAGGCCACGCACCCGCTCTGGGGTACAGACGTGTGGGCCGGAGGCAATGCCCCCCCTGAGCAGCACCCCTCAAACAGCTGCCGGAGAAGGGGGATCTTGCTCAAATTCAGGCTCCGACTCCACAGGTCTGGGAGGTCCTGACCTGCATCTGCCCCTCTCGGCCTCTGCTTCCCCTGCAGTGGCAGCGTGTGGCTGTGTGACAGCCTGCACTGGTTTCTCTGGGGACAGGGAAGCCCTTAGTGAATGGTCCCCAGCAAAGCTGACAGTGATGGTCCAGGCTGGGGCCTGCCGCCCTGCAGGGTGGGGAGGGTGTGGGCCCCACATGCCCCGCCCCCGAGGGCCCAAAGAATCACCGAGGCACTGGGGAGGCTCACTCCAGATACCCTGCGGCTGGCAGACCCGCACGTGGCTGGGGGTACTCAGCCTGTAGCCATGGTCACACGCGTACAGGGCCACCGAGCCTGGCCGCGTGCTGTTGAAGCGCAGCGTGGCGTGCTTCACTTCCTCGGGGGGGCCGCAGTCCACCTCTGCAAGGGCACAGCAGCCTGTCCCACACTGTCCTGCTCCCGACCGGGCCCCTCCCCATGCTCTGCCCTCTGCCCACCAGGCTGCAGGGCCAGGCAGGCCCCTCCCCAGCACCTTCCTTCCCGGGAGACTGGCTGCCCCTTCCTCCTTCCCGTCCCTGCCCCACCCAGCTCTGCAGTTTAGGAAGAAATCCCATCCCCCACCCCAACCGTCCCTCTCACCTGCCTGGCACCGGCGTCCCGTGTACCCTGCTTGGCAGTGGCAGGAGAAATCGGAGCCCAGGTCCTCGCAGGTGCCCCCGTTCACACACGGGCTCCGGAAGCAGGGGGAGGGGGCTGCAGGACGCAGGAAGGTCCCCTGAGGGGTCTCTGCTGAGGCCCCCAGCTCCACTCTCCCCTGCAGGGCTGTTTTCACACCCACAGAGATGTCCCCTCCCGCCTCACCTATCTCGCAGTGCCGGCCAGAGAAGCCCGGGGGACAGTCGCATTTGTATTTGCCGATGTAGTGGAAGCAGGTGCCACCGTTGTGACAGGGGCCGGAGGCGCAGGAGTCTGGCTTCCCTGGAAGCAGAGGGTACCCCGCTGGGTTGGGTGTCGGGACTCCCTGACCCCCAGAGCTGGGGCATCTTCCTGAGCATGTCCCGAGCAGACCAGGGCAGCTGGGCCGGCCTGTCGTCCTGCCCGCCCAGCCCAGGACCGCACCGATCTCACAGTGCCTCCCGGTGAAGCGGTAGGGGCAGCTGCAGTGGTACTCGCCGGCTGCCTCCTTGCACGTGCCCCCGTTGCGGCAGGGCCCCGAGCTGCACAGGTGTGGCCGGGCTGTCGGAAGGACAGAGAGGCAGGTGAACAAGGGCCGGCCCTGCCCTGTGGCGCCCACTTCCCTCTGCTGGGTCTTCTCAGCCCCCTGGGTGGGCCTGGCAGGCCGGGCCCTGAGGCCCAGCCGGGTGCACACGGGGTGGGGCGGGCGGGGACCCCCCACTCAGCCTCACACAGCAAAGCGCCCACCTGCCCTCTCCTCTCTGCACGGAGAATCAAACCTGTCCGCCCTCCCACCTCGACCAGTCGCACCTTCACAAGGCCAGTGAGCTTAGAACCCCTGGACTCCTGGGCGTTCGTGGGGGAAGGTGTGCAGGAGGGGCCTGTCCCTGCCCCCGCGACCCCCCATCTCTGCCCACCCCACATGCCGAGGGCCCCACAGGTGGCAGATCCCAGCTCCACTGCCCTCCCTGAGAGCAGCCACTTCAAGTCTCCCCCTCGTCCCTCCTCTGCGCCCAGAAGAGTCCACACTGGTGGCTCCCCCTGCTCCCATTGGCAGGAACCTGGGGGGTCTGCGCAGTTCCTGGGGTGGGCACGGAACCATCAGGGCAGGGACACTGGGTGCCGGGGCCTGGCCTCTGCCCCTCCCTGAGGGGCGTGCAGCTGGACGAGGGCCAGGGTGGGTTTGGGGGGCCTTGGGGGGTCCTAGGAATGTGTCGAGGCAAAAGACCTTGGCAGGTCTTGCAGGGAACCAAGCAGTGGGCCTTCTCTTTGGAAACCTCTCTCCTGCTGCAGGCATGGGGGGGCCATGGGGGTCCCAGGGGTCCGACGTCAGGGTCCTGCCCTCAGGGACACGGTACAGAGCAGGAGAGGTGCCCTGGGAAGGCTTCCAGGTGAGTCCACTGAGGCACTGGCCCCACATAGGCTGCGCTGCGGCTCCCAGGGCCCCGAGCCCCAGGAGAACGGGCCGGCCACGCTGGGTCAGGTGGCACCCACGGCACCAAGCGATGCCCGCCGTGCTGGAGGGGCACTGGTGGGCGTCCAGGGTGGGCGCTGGCAAGGACAGCTCTACACGCCGCAGTGCACGGACCAAGAACACTGATGTTTCTTAAGTGGCTAAATGTCGACATTCTCCCCACTGAATGGGATTTAACCCAAGTCCTAATGAAACTTTAAAAAAGAACAAACTTAGTGCAGTGATCCTAAGCTCTGTTTGGACAAATGCTGAGCAGGAAGTGAAGCCCGTAGTGAGGAGAGCAAGGCAAGCACCCCAGGCCACAAACGCAGTGCAACTGCGGCGAGCCACCCCGCAGAGACAGGGCGGGCACGGCACAGCAAGCCGGGCTGCAGAGGGGGCGCCAGAGTAACTGAGAAAGCAGCAGGGACGAGGACGGTGGACCCGGAGCCTGGCCCGCTGCCGGCGCTCTCCAGGGTGCCGTCCTACCTTTCTCGCAGTGCCTGCCGTGGAACCCCCGCGGGCACGCGCACGTGTAGGAGTCGTCCTGGGCGTCGCAGGAACCTCCGTTGAAGCAGGGGTCCGAGTCGCAGGGCGACGGCAGGGCTGGGGGCAGAGAGCGATCTGGAGAGTGTGCCGCGTGCCCTGCCCGGCCAGCGCTGGCAGGGCGCTGTGCCTGCGGGTCACCCTGACACCCTGCCTGGAACCAGGGCCACGAAAGCCCGTCTGTGGGTGCCGCGGTTCGCACAGCGGCTCTGAGCCCCCCAGGAGTTTCTGTTATTCTTGGTTTTGCCAGAGCTCACCTTCCCCCTTTGGGGTAGGACTGAGCTACGCCACGGTGTCCTCCCGCGTCACTGCTGGCGTCACTGTCATTACCACATACTGCACATGACGTTCGGGTCCTCTACACACTAACGAGCCTGTGGCAGTGGCTGTATTTAACGGCACACACCTAATCGCTCGTGCCGGGGGCTCAGGGAAGACCCCACGTGGGGCTTGCGCACCTGCCAAAGTGTTCTTCCCTCCGTGAGCTGGCCGGAGGGCAGCACAGGGGACGTCCAGCCCGTGCTGCAAGTGGCTCTGGAGAGAGGTCCCCGCGGGTGCAGGGTCTCACAGAGCCTGAGGGAAGCCCACCTCCACCACTGCCCTCTCCTTCCAGACACCCTGTCCCTGGCTTCTGGCCAGGCTCCGGCCCTGCAGGCCCGTCCCGAGCCACTCACAGTGACTGGCGTTGTGGTCGGTGTGGCAGACGCAGAGGTAGCTGCCCCCGTACTCCATGCAGTAGCCCCCGTCCGGGCACTGCGTGTTCATGTTGCAGGGCATGGCCGTGACTTCTGCAGAGAAAGGAGCGTCCGTCCCGCATCCCACATGTCTTCCTGGGGACCTCACGTCCGTGACAAGCGTGGGGCTCCCCAAGGCCCAGGGACCCCAACAGGGTGACCAGCTTCAGGCACTCTTGCTGTTGGGCCCTCTTGGGGTGGGGGTGGGGTGTCCAGGGTCTGGGCCTGTAGACCCCGGCCCAGGCTGAGCCACACTCTTATCCACTACGGGGGTGCTCTCTGCCCCAGCCTTGGCACCTACCGAACTCACAGAGGAGCCCGAAGAAGCCCGGGGGGCACTGGCAGAGGGTGGTGTTGGTGCCCAGGCATCGGCCTCCGTTGCGGCACTCGCAGCTGTTGGGGATTCCTGCCACGGAAAGAAGGAGGCGCCTCCCATGTGGGGGTGCAGGCAGACGGGCTCCCTCCTGCCCCTGCCCTGCCCCTGGCACCTCCCCATAAAGACTGCTGGTGCACACACGCTCACTCGCACACGTCCTTTCGTGGGTGTTTCTTGCACGCACGATCCACGGAAGGACCCTCCTGGGTCTCCTGCCCCGGCCCCAGCCCCGCAGCCCCAGCAGCCCAGACGCACTGTCCCTGCAGTCCAGGCCCATGAAGCCTTCGGGGCACTCGCACACGTAGCCCTGATCCCCGTCCACACAGGTGCCCCCGTTCTGGCAGGGGGCCGAGAGGCAGGCGTCAGGCACGCGCTGGCTTCCTGCAAGAAAGACAGTGGTCACCGCGGCCATGTGGGAGCAGGGGGGAGGCTGAGGGTGGGGAGGGGCTGGCCCCCTGCCCAGTCCCCCCAGTCGCCTCTCTTCTCAGTGCCCGGTGGGATTTAAGCCAGGAGCTTATTTTCTGGAAACCGACTTGTGGCTGCCGCGCACCCCCAGCTCCGCATCTCCCAGCACCCGCCTCGGACAGAGGAGCACACGGGAGGCCCAGTGAGGGCCAGGGGCCTGCAGACGATTCTGACCAAGCAGCCCATTAGCAAGATCTTAGGGATTTCCAGGTGTCTCTCTGCTGCTGGCCGCTGGTTCGGTTTTGCTGTGGGAGGAAAAGGCAACCGTGCAGGTTCACTGGGCCCTAGTTTCTGGCCTCAGCACGGCCTGTCGCGGTGCTGCCTCATGAGCACCGGTGGGAGTGATAGTGCTCCACATGCATGCGGGCTTCTGCCTCCTGGCCGAGCTCCCGTGTGCTGTGGGTGCTGGAGAGGAGTGTTGACACTCCCAGTAGTGACGGCGGCCCTCCCTGCAGTGGTCAGTGTGGCCGCTGGTGCTCCTGTCCACGCTGACAGCCTCTGGCCAGTGAGAGTCACGTCTTTGTGACGAACTGAACCCTATACTATCATGAGAGCTCTCTCTTCCTCCACGGTAATATCCCTTATTCTAAAGTTCAATTTACTGGATACTAATACAGCCACTCCATCCTTCTCTTGATTAGTGTTTGCCAACTTCTTACTCTATCTTTTTAATTCAGATGTTCAATTTCTTCATGTGCTTTCTTTTTATTTAATTTTTTAAAATTTCAGCATATTGCGGGGGTACAAATGTTTAGGTTACGTATATTGCCTTCGCCCCACCCGAGTCAGAGCTTCAAGCATGTCCATCCCCTAGATGGTGTGCACGGCTCCCATTAGGTGTGAATATACCCACCCCCTCCTCCCCTCGCCCATATACCCGACACCCAGTGAACGTTACTACTATGTGTGCATGTAAGTGTGGATCCGTTAAAACCAATTTGATGGTGAGCACATGTGCTTGTTTTTCCTTTCTTGAGATACTTCACTTAGTAGAATGGGCTCCAGCTCCATCCAGGATAATACAAGAGATTCTAGATCACCATTTGTGTGTGGCTGAGTAGAACTCCATGGTATACATATACCACATTTTATTAATCCACTCATGTATTGATGGGCACTTGGGTTGTTTCCACATCTTTGCAATTGTGAATTGTGCTGCTGTAAACATTCGCGTGCAGGTGTCTTTTTTATAGAATGTCTTTTGTTCTTTTAGGTAGATGCCCAATAATGGGATTGCTGGATCGAATGGTAGGTCTACTTGTATCTGTTTAAGGTATCTCCATATTGCTTTCCACAGAGGTTGCACTAGTTTGCATTCCCACCAGCAGTGTATGAGCGTTCCTGTCTCTCTGCATCCACACCAACATTTATTGTTATGGGACTTTTTGATAAAGGCCATTCTCACTGGAGTTAAGTGATATCTCATTGTGGTTTTGATTTGCATTTCCCTGATGATCAGAGATGTTGAACATTTTTTCATATGTTTGTTGGCCATTCTTCTATCTTCTTTTGAAAAATTTCTATTCATGTCCTGCCCACTTTTTGATAGGGTTGTTTGATTTTTTTCTTGCTGATTTTCTTAAGTTCTAAATAGATTCTAGTTATCAGCCCTTTATCAGATGTGTAGTATGTGAATATTTTCTCCCATTCTATAGGTTGTCTGTTTGCTCTCATGATAGTTTCCTTGGCTGTGCAGAAACTTTTTAATTTGATCAGGTCCCATTTATTTATTTTTGTTGTGGCTGTGATTGCCTTTGGGGTCTTCCTCGCAAATTCTTTGCCTAGGCCAATGTCTATTAGAATTTTTCCAACATTTTCTTCTAGAATTCTTATAGTTTCATGCCTTAGGTTTAAGTCTGTTATCCATCGTGAATTGATTTTTGTGAGAGGTGAAAGGCATAGATCCTGTTTCAGTCTTCTACATGTGGCTATCCAATTTTCCCAGCACCGTTTATTCAATAAGGGTTCTTTTCCCCAGTGTATGTCTTTGTCTGCTTTGTCAAAGATCAGGGTGGTTTTATATATGGGTTCTCAGTTCTGTTCCATTGGTCTATGTTCTTGTGCCAGTACCATGCTGTTTTAGTTACTATAACCTTGTAGTAGAGCTTGAAGTCTGGTAAATTGATGCCTCCCAATTTGTTCTTTTTGCTTAAGATTGCTTTTACTATACGGGGTATTCTCTGGTTCCATACAAAGCGTAGAATTATTTTTTCTAGATCTGCAAAAAATGATGTTGGTTCTTCATGTACTTTCAAAATTTATCTTTGTAAATAAGCATACAGTAAAATGGACTTTTGTTCTCTGTATATTTCTGTGACTTTTAACGGGTATAGATTTGTTTAACCCCCGCCACAGTCAGGACACGGAACTCTCCATCACCCCAACAGAGCCCTGAGTTCCATCTCTTCAGAGTCACAGAGCCCTGAGCCCTTGGCAACTCCTCATCTGTTCCTCACTGTGGTTTTGTCTTGTCGAGAATGCTGTCGCGGTGGAACAATACCGTCGTAATCTTTTGAGACTTTCACTCAGCGTAATGTCTCTGAGATCCATCCAAGTTGTAGGTACCTGTGATTCATCCTTTTCATGACCGAGTAGTGTTCCATTGTGCAGAGGTGCCACAGTTTGTCTGTCCATTCACCCAGTGAGGGGTTCTTGGGTTCCTGAGTTTTGGTAACTATAAATAGACATAAACAGCCGTGTACATATTTTTGTGTAAACATAAGTTTTCATTTCTTTAGGGCTAATTCCTAGGAGTGACAATGCTGGGTCATATCACAAGCTGTATGTTTAACCTGATTGAAAAACTGCCGATTGGTTTCCAGGGTGGATGAACCGTTTTGTGTTCCCACCGGAAACGTGTGCAGGTGCCAGCTGCTCTGCGTCCACACTACACCGGTATTTTCCATTTTAGCCATTCTAACACTGTTGTGGTGGGGTCTCGTCATGCGCTTAATTCACTAAGGGTCAACAGTGATGGCAAGAGCGTCTGGTCCTGTGCATAGTCACTTCCACATGGCCTTTGTGGCTGAGTGTCCATTCTAGTCTGTTGACCATTTTGCAGGGGGGTTGCTTTCTCACAGGTGAGCTCTGCGAGTTCTTTATGAGTCTAGTTGGACGTTTTCCGCCAGATACGGGTTTTGCAAACATTTTCCCAGTCGCTGGCTTGTCTTTTCATTCTTTTAGCCATGTTTTTCACAGAGCAAAAGTTCTTAATTTTGATGAAGTCTAACTTACCTATTTTTTTCTTTTATGAATCATAGTTTTACTGTCTTATCTAAGAACATTTTGCCTAAGGCAAGGTACTAAAGATATTTTTCCTATGTTTTCCTCTAAAAATGCTGTAGTTTTTACATTTTCCATTTAGGGCTGTGATCCCTTTTGGGTTCATCTATGTACACGGTATGAGGTTTAAACTGAGGTTCATTTTTTGCACAAGAAAGTGTAATTGTTCAAACCACATTTGTTGAAAAGTTACCTGTCTCACAGTGAGGTCCCTCGAAGGGCTCTGCGCACAAGCAGGTGTAATTCCCCACCAGGTCAACGCAGGAGCCTCCGTTCAGGCAGGGGTCAGAGCTGCACTCGTCCATCTCTGGGGGCAGCAGAGGGGGGCTTGGCTTGAGCCAGGCTGTGACCACCCTGCACCCAGCATCTGGCCACAGGTGGGAGCCCCTCCCTGACCCCAGGGCAAGCTACTCACCCGTCTCGCAGGCTGCCCCCGTGTACCCAGCCTGGCACACACACACCGCAGAGCCGCTCTCTGCCTGGCACTGGCCGCCATTTTGACACTCTTGGGTGTCACAGGGGGATTGGGCTACAAGGGAAGAGGTGTGGACAGATCACTGGACTCCAGGCTGTGGTTGCCTGGTGGGGCAGAAGCTCCTGGGGACACCTGCAGAGCCCCACCCCTCACACTCAGCTTGCAAGGAAGGGGGCCCGGCAGGGGTCTCCGAAGGTGACAGGTGGGTGGGGCCTGGCTAGGGCTGTCCTGACCAGCTGCCCAAAGCCCCATCTGAGTTGGGTCTAATTCAGCAAACCTGGGGAGGGGACCGTGTGTGTGCGCTGGGCGGCGGGGTGGGGGGAGTGGGCATGAATTGGACCAGCTCTTGCCCTCTGGGGGCCGGCAGTTCTCCAGCCAATCGGACGGTGATGCGAGCTGTTGCAGAGGAAGGGGGTTCTGGGGCCCAGGCTGTGACTGAGCCGTGACCGTGAAGGGTGTACAGTACCCAGGGTGTAGGGGGGGTCCAGACAGGGCCGGGGTGAGGGCCGAGATGGCGCAGGTGGTCCCCTGTGCAGGAATGGCCATGCACAGGGACTCAGGCCCCTGGTCACAGGGTGGGAGTGAGCTGAGGGTACCCACCCTCCACTGTGCCTCCTCAACCCCTACAGCACCTGGCCTGGGTGTCCCAGCTCCCCGCCTTTGTCCCCTGGCTGCAGAGTGGGGTATGGGGAGGGGAGCCATGGGTCCTTCCAAAACCAACTTGATACAGAAAGCAGACAGGGCCCAGAGCATGTGGCACCCCTGGAGTCATGTGGGGACAGTGGGACCCTGCTCCTCGGCACAGGAGGGAGACAGGAGGGCCCGACCTACCCCCCCCCAGGAGGTATAGAAGCACTTTGGTGGCTGGGGGCACATGGTGCCCCCGTTTCCTTGACCCCAGCTCCACCAGAGTGACTACCTTGGGGCACATCCTCGGCTATGGCTGGGGACACCCCTGCTGTGGGGCTCAGGGGGCTGAGGTGGGCTCCCTGGTCTCAGGAGTCTCTTTGAGGGGGGTCAGGTGGAGGCTTGTACCTGAGGGTGTTGCCATAGCCACACCCAGGAAGCCGCGGCTGCGGGTCAGGGCCACATACAGCCAGCGTGCTGCAGAACCAGGACTTGAGCCAGGCTCCGGTGCCAGGCCCAAGCCCTCAGGGCCCTCACCAGGGCTTCTGGAACCTGGGGCGGGCCACTGCCGACACGCAGCTGCCAGCCTGCCTGACACTGCCGGGGAGCTGCCCGCTCCCCTGGGAAGCTCTGCCCGACCATCCTGGGGTCACTCCTCAGGCCCTGGGTTCCCTGCAGCCGGCCCCCGGCCGGCACCGCACGAGGAGCGAGCTTGCTGTGGGGGGGGGGGGGGAGGAGACCCTGCCGGCCTCCTGGCTGTGACAGGGGACAGAGGCCTGCCGGGCTGTCTGACGTGCCCCTGCCCCACCCTGGCAACCTTGCTTAGCAACACAGGAGGAAGAAAAACTCCTTTCCTTGGGGTGTGCTCTGACCCTCTGGCTGTGGCAGGGGTGTGGAGCAGCGTGTCCCCTGGGGCCACCTGTCCTCGTCTGTGTGTGACCTTTTGGTGCAGCTGGAAATTCTGCTTTGCTCCTTTTGCACCTTGAAATCCCATTTCCCCTGCAGAATTGTATTCCCACGCGTTTTTAGGTGTGAAAGTCTCATTGTCATTCAACTATATTTCTCTCCAATAAGAATATGTAATACCCTGGAGTTCAGTATGTAAAACGTCCTGTGGCCATAAGTCTCTGATAGAAATTTTTTTCTAGATGGAGACAGTGATACAGTTGCTACTTGAACATACGTGATCTAAAGAATCTGTTATATGTTTTTACAAATAATTGTCCCAAAGCAGTGGGTGCGCTGGGGTGTGTGTCCAGCTGGGCCAGTCAGGGAGCAGGCAGGCACGGTGCTTGGATCTTAGGGAATTCTAAAGCTTCCTGCGTGGAGCCCTGTAGTGAGACTGGGGCTGGAGGGGGGGGGGTCCCCCTTTCTTCACCCGGTGTGTGAAGGGCAAGGGTGGGGCCTCAAGAGGTGCTGGTCCGAGGACAGGAAAGTGGAGGCTGAACCTGGTGGCAGCCGCTGCAGAAGAGCAGGCTCTGGGGGGGGCAAGCCCAGCCCATGCCCCAGGGGCGGGAGAGAAACAGTGGGGCTGGGGGGCAGGGGCAGGTGGAGGGAGCGGTGGGCAGTCGGGCTGCCCACATCTGGTGCCAGCCTCCCTGCAGCACGCAGACCTTGCTGGGATGGGCTGCCCCAGGCCTCACTCCTGCAGCCAGTGGAGCCACTGGGGCCAGGTGGCTTCCTCTTACCTGTCTCACAGGTGGGTCCCCCGAAGCCGGCCGGGCACCGGCAGCTGAAGCTGTTGACACCGTGGGTGCAGGTCCCGCCGTTCTGGCATGGGTGGGAAGCACACTCGTTCACATCTGAAACACGGGGCGGGCTGGGGCCTCAGTGGAGGGAGCAGGGGCTGGGTGGGGACGGACGAGCCAGCCCTGAGCTCGGCTCAGACAGGGCAGCCAGGGCCAGAGGCACCCACCCCCCGCACTCGCTGTCGGGGAGCCACGGCATTTGGCACCCCGCAGTCCCCTAAGCATGCCACCCACACTGTGGGGACAGAGACCCTGGACCTGGTGCCCTCGGGCTCGCAGGGCCACTGGCTGTGCCTCTGGTGTGCCTCCAGTGTGGCCCTGTCCTGGGCCAGCCACTCACCCAGGTGGCACCTCCGCCCTGTGAAGCCCGAAAGGCAGGAGCAGGTGTAGGAGGGGTTGCCGGTGACACAGTCGTCGATGCACTTGCCGCCGTTGAGGCAGGGGCGCAGGGCCAGGCACACGGAGGCTGCGGACACAGGAGGAGCTACAGTCTCACCTGCCGCCTCTCGGACTCGGGCAGGAGAGCCGTGCACGGGGCCACGTCCCCTCCCTCCCCTGACCCGGAGGATTGACCTCTGGGCAATGGAGTGACCACAGCACCGGTGGCAGAGCCTCCACGGTCGCACTTCCCAGGGCTGTGCGGGGAGCCCAGCACCGTGGGTGTGTCGTCTGCCTGGATCTGCTGCCGGCAGATCCTGAGCTTTGTGGCTTCCTGTGGAGCAGACTCCCCCAGAGCCACTGTCACCCACAGCACCTTCCTGTTCCCTTAATCCTTCCCAACACTGCCACGGACAGTTCTAGAAGTTCGGCATGCTCAGCCTCCCCTCCTGCTTTCCGTGCGTGTGAATTGAGAGGCTGGCACTCAGCTTTCAGTCAGTGTTTCTCGAAGCCTGGCCTGCCACCCAGGGAGGGTCTCCTGGGGTCCCTGGGGTCTGGGACTGGACCCCCATGCCCAGTCCCTCTAGGAAGGGGTTAGCTCATGGGGCTCCCATCGCTGGAGGAGCAAGGCCGCTGAAACTTGGGATTAGAGGCACAGACCCGCAGGTGACAGAAGCATCCGCGGACTCTGCCTGTTTCGAGGGCCCCGGGGAGACCCCGGGAAGGACCGGGCGGTCCCGCACACCGTGAGGGCCTCTGCACCGCTTCTGCTCCCGGCTGGCACCCCCATCCCGCTAGCAGCGCAGCCCTGGTCGCGGGTCTGGCTGCGCTGCAGCTGCAGGAGGGTCTGCAGGACGTCGGGAGTCCGGGAGTCAGACTTCGGGTATGAAGCGACCCACCTTCCTGAGGAAGCCCATGTTTGCTTAACCCCGGAACTGGAGGCCTGGCTCGCAGTGGCTGTGTCCCGGCTGCGTCCCCGCCCCTCAGGGCCACCCAGCGGTGCCTCCTCCCGCTGCTCCTCCCCAGACCTGGGCCAGTGAAGAGCAGCTCTCCACATTGGGAGTGGGTCCCCGAGGGGCCGCTGGGCCCTCTTCTGGGGGTCCCCTCCCCAGGCTCGCAGCCTGCAGCCCCTCCGGGGAGCATGGGCCCAGCCACACCTGCGTCCCCTCACTCCTCAACCACAACCCGAGGCCCCGGCCATTGGCGGGTGACCTGACCTCACCGCCCACTGCTCCCGGAGCGGCTGACCGAGCGCTGTCCCCGCCCTCAACCGCCCGCACTAGACCGGGGGGGCGGGGCCCGGGGCTGCAGGTGGGCTCCGTGCAGGTGCTCGGCTTGCTCTCCGGGCTGGGGTGGCGGCCCCTTGAGCACGTCCTCCCTAAACTCAGACTCAAGCTGGGGCTTGTTCGCGCCCTAGTGCGAGGCAGGCTCGGGCTCCCGGGGTCTCTCATCGCGGGCTCATCCTCGTGCGAGCGCCGCGTGTGCACGCTCTGGCTGCGCTCCCCCGAGCTGCGCGCGCACGTCTGCCCCCGCCGCCCGCCGGACTGCGCGCGCACGTCTCCGTTCCCCGCGCCCCCTGATGCGCGCGCACGTCTCCGTGCCCCGCGGCCCCCTGATGCGCGCGCACGTCTGCCCCCCCCGCCCCAGTGCTGCGCGTGCACGTCTCCGTTCCCCGCGCCCCCTGATGCGCGCGCACGTCTCCGTGCCCCACGGCCCCTGTGGCGCGCGCGCGCCTGCCACCCGCCGGTCCTGCGCTGTGCTCGCTGCGGACTCGGGTGGGGAGAAGCCGCCGTCTCCGGCCCGGCCGCGGGTGGCAGGTGAGCGGCGCCAGCCCCGCGCGTGAGCTGCGATGCGGCAGAAGGTTCCGTGACGCCCGGGGGCCGCGCGGGGCAGGGCCGGAGCTGGGATCCACGGGTCTGCGGCCGGGCGGGCTGTTCTCAGGGCCACACGCGAGGCCCTGGGACCCACCCTCTGCTCGCACGGTCTGGGCCAGAGGGACCCCTGGAACCGCCCCCTCGACGCGATGCTCGGGTTGGTCAAACACACCAAACCCACCAAGCAGCAAGGCCCCCGGCAGGAGTGGGACGATGAGCGAACTGGCCTCGCAGGTGCCCTGGGGCCCTCGGAGACCACAGGGTGCCCCTCCGCCGCCCAGCGTCCCTCGAGGGACCCCAACCGCCGTCTCCAGGGGATCCTCCGCCACCCCGCCCAGAGCGGAGGCACGAAGGCTTCTCCAGGTGAAACGGAGGCTCAGGGACCAGCGGGGACTTGCTCGGGTTCACGCGCCCCTGGCCTAGGAGCGCAGCCCCTGCGCTCGCGGTCACCGTCCCGCCCTCCTCTCGTCCGTCCCGCGCCCCTTTTGCCGCCGACCCCTTCCTCAGCCCTCCCCGCCCTGTCCTCTTACTTGTATGGCCGCAGCCCCCCACGCGCACCTGGGCATCATCGATTCTGAACGCCCAGCGCCCGGGCACGCCCACGTTGGTGGTGGTCTCCACCTCGGCCACGTCCGCCGCGCGGGAGCCGGGGATGCTGAAGTAGCGCTGCCCGTCGCCCGCGTTGAAGCCGGCCTGGGGTGGCAGGAGGGAGGCGGGCGGTCGGCTTTGCAGATGGTGGGGCTCCCCGCCCCGCCGCGCTCCTGCCGGGTCCTGGGCCCGAGCACAGTTGCTCGGCGAGACCCTGGCTCCCACCCCTCCCGCTGGCCCCCCGGGGCCTCTCCCCGGCTGAGGAAAGTGGACCCCGGCAAAGGTAGGTGGCCCGGTGCGTGGCGGTGCGCATGGCCCAGAGGCACTGGCCCAGCAGCCACGTCCCGTCCCTGTCCCACCCCCTCCACACCTGGGATTTCCTGCCAGCCACAGCCCCTCGGTCAGTGCGCACAGAACCGAGGGTGTTTCTGCTGCTGCGGCAGCTGCGAAACAGGGACTGCGGGGCTAGGCCGGGTGGATCGGGGGATAAAGGTGCCTTTGGGCCTGAGGATTTTTGCGATTCTGGGCAGCAAGAGGCCCCAGGTGTATGTGCTCACCGTGGACGCCTCACGCTGGTCTCCAAGCAGTACTGGGAGGGGGTCTGCCTACCATGACCCCCGCCTACCTCATCAGCTCATGACAATCCTGGCAGCGGGGAGCAGGGACCCTAAACACTGAGCACCAGCCCTGCACCCACCCACCTGGGCTGCGATGCCCCCCAGGCCAGTGGCATTGCCCCCACTGCTGGCATGTGTGCCCGTGGTCCACGCGATGGACTCATAGTTGAAGATGGTGAAGGAGAACTTGCCGTCCGTGATGAGCACAGTCTGGAATGTGTTGACCTGCCAACGAGAGGGGGCTGAACAGGGTCCTGCCCCCCAGCCCACAGGACCCTGCCCTGTCCCACCATCCCGGCACGATGCCCTTGACTTGCTCAGTGTCTGTCTCCCCCACTGGACAGTCAGCCAAGGCAGGACCCTGTTGGCCTCGGCCTCTGCATCCCAGGGCCTGTGCCTGGTCGCAGGCTCTCTCCCCACCCCCCGGCCCACATTGGTGCTGGGCGAGTGAGTGGAGCCCAAGGAGGGGCAGACACTGTCCCTGCCCTCTAGGGCACAGAGGATGAGGACTCATTTCGCCAAATCTACGAAATTTTCTGGGCGAAATAAACAACACAGTCCACAATCCAGGTGAAACCAATTTCAGGTACTGTCTGGCACTGGCTAATTTGCAGTCATTGAAAAAGACGGGAGACCACACGGTCCCCATGCTCACTTGGAACTGCGTGCCCTGCTTAGGGAGGCAAACGTAAACACTAGCTCACTGAAGACGGTGACAGCATGGTGGCCGTGAAGGAGGGTGGCGCGAAAGTCTGGAGGGAGGACAACAGTAAGGGCCAATGGGGGGCGCTGGGAGCTGGTGAGGTCTACATTTTGGAGGCGCAATGAGGAGATGCGTGACACTGAACTGTCCACTGTCTGTTAACGAACCTGCTCCTGAAGTGCCACTGGGCTGGTGCCTGGCCCCTGCGTCCTTCCCACGCAGGGGCCAGACGTGTCCTGTCTGCCTTGTCCAGGGCCTCCTCCCAGCGCCCAGAACACGTGGCTGCCACCTAGAAGGTGCCCTTAAGAATGTTCTTTAAACGCATGAGCAAACAGCTCCGAAAATGGCCGATCTGCCCCATCCCCTTTTCTGGGGAGTCTCGCACAGCTGTCACCCAGAGCCCAGAGCCCAGGGCAGGCCTGGCCTAGGAGGTGCTCAGTTAAGCACATCGCCACCCGAGTGGGCAGCTGCTGTCCTCACTAGGGAGTGTCAGCCCACCAAAACTTACCACGCTGGCAAAGTGGTCAATTACTAAGATAACGTTTGCATTACCAGGGAATGAAGTACAAGAGAGAATGACGTTCCAGTTTAAGCCCTGAGTACCGGGCCATTCCAAATGCAAATCCTCCTGGCACCCGTCATCGCATGCATCTACCTAACGTGGGCACTGGGTGTTTCCAGGACAGCGGGGAGGGTCAAGGAGCCTTTCTCTTCCACGCTGGCTCTGCAATCTCAGCTGAGTGACCTCGTCCCTGAGCCCGGTTTCCCCTCTCGGGTGTGGACCAGCGATGGTGCCTGACCTGCCTCGTCAAGGTGGGCCCAAACCGGATGTCCTCCCCTCCCCAGGACAAGTGCCTGGACTCACAGGGGAAGCAGAGCTGCCTCCAAAGAAGGTCACTCGGTACCAGGTGGCGATGAAAACCCAGGTGGCAGAGAAGCCCGGGAGCTCAGGGAAGTAGTGCCTGACGTCCTCCGTGGCCCGGCGCAACGTGGCCAGGTCGGTGGTCTCCCGGTAGTAGACGTCGCCTGCGCGCCGGTTGTCCACATCTGCCCAGAAGGCGGCCACCACGCAGCGGTCCTTGGCGATGGGGAAGGCTGCCGGGGTGAACTGAGAGACCTCCTTCAGGAAGGAGATGACTCCGTTATTGTTCACCTGCGAGGCAGAAGCCAGAGAGGGCCTGACGGGGGTGTGGGCGGGCGGTAGGCCATGGTCTCCCCAGCCTCCCCCACCGGACGTCCCCCAAGGGTGAGCCAGCCTCAGGCAGGGCATTCCCAGGGTGGCCGGACAGCCCCTGGTCCCTGATAAGGGACCACTTGGCCCTGCTCCTCCCGCTTCCAGAAGGGCATGTGCTCGGGGCACAGGCTCTGGCCTGTGTGCTGTACCCGACGCCTGGGAGAGTGCCCAGCCCTGGGCAGCCACTGTGGGGGTGGGAGCCCCGGCGTGGACCTGGCCTCAGGCGATGGGGCACTCTGGCCTGCCCCGTGGCTCCTGCTCCCAGGCCCCAGTCCAGCCTGCGGTGGGGCAGAGCCCTGGATATGACACCAAAGACACAGGCAACAAAAGAAAAACTAGACAAACTGTATTTCATGAAAATGAAAAACTTTTGTGCATCAAAAAACACTGTTAACAAGCAAAAGCCACAGAATGGAAGAAGATTTCTGCAAATCATATATATGGTGCAGAATCAATGCCCAAAATAGAGACAGAACTCCTAAGACTCAACAGTAAAAACCTGATTTGAAAATCGGCCGAGGATGTGAGTAGGTGTTTGCAGAGAAGATGCACGAACGGCCGGGAAGCGCCTGGGCAGATGCTCAGCGCCCCTAATCATCAGGGCTGCAAGTCAAGGCCAGTGCGGTGCTACCTCAGACCTGTCAGGGGAGCTGCCTAAAAACAACCCAGAAAGTAACAAGTTTTGGTGGGGATGTGAAGAAATTGGAATACTTGTGCACTGGTGATAGGAAGGTAAAATGGTACAGCCATTGTGAAAAACAGTATGGTGGTTTCTCAAATAATTAAAAATAGAATTACCATATGATCCAACAATTATACTTCTGGGTATATAAACAAAATAATTGAAAACAGGGTGTTTTTTTTCATATAGGGTCTCACTATGTTACCTAGGCTGGTCTTGAACTCTTGGGCTCAAGCGATCTCCCAGCCTCAGCCTCCTGAGAAGCTGGCAGTGCAGGCATGTGCCGCCATGCCCAATTGAAAGCAGGGTCTTTAGATTTGCATTTGTATCCTCATGTTCATGGCATCATTATTCACAACATCTAAAAACTGGAAGCAACCCAAGTGTTGATTGAGGATAAATGGGTAAACACAATGTGGCATATATACGCAATGGACTATTACTCAGCTTTAAAAAGTATAATAAGAAAACATTGACACCTGCTACAACATGGATGGACCTTCAGACATTATGCTAAGAGTCAGTCACAAAAAGTTAAATATATGATTCCATTTATGAGGTACCTGGGTGGTCACATTCACAGAGACAGAAAGTAGAATGTTGGTTTCCAGGGGTTGAGAGAAGGGGGTAGTGAGGAGTCAGTGTTCAATGGGTTCAGAATTTCAACTTTGCAAGATTCAGAGTCCTGGGAATAGACAGCGGTGACGGTTACACCAGTGTGAACACACTTTAATACCACTCAACTGTGCACTTAAAAATTGTTAAGATGGTGAGTTTTATGTCATTAATATGTGCATTTTACCACAATTTAAAAAATTTGGGGGAAAAGGCTAGGATGAAAAAAATAACAAATGGAAATAAATTTTTTAAAAGACATTTTACCACTATACCATATATACATGTAACAGAATTCAACTCGTGCCTGCTAAATCTATTATGATTAAAAATAAATGAGTAAAATTGAAAAGACATTTTAAAGAGCCAAATAAATGACAGAAATTAAGAACTAACTGGGTAGACTTAAGAGCAGATTTGATGCAATTAA
Source organism: Lemur catta (assembly GCF_020740605.2). Lineage (NCBI taxonomy): Eukaryota > Metazoa > Chordata > Mammalia > Primates > Lemuridae > Lemur > Lemur catta. The sequence goes on from NC_059135.1 coordinate 1,022,191, forward strand.
GAAAGAATTAGTGAAGTGGAACTAAATGATAGGTCAGAAGAAACTATCCAGAATTTAGAACAGAGACAAAAAGATGGAGAATAGAGAAGAAAAGATACAAAGAGAACTAGTAAGATGAGCAAGCAAATATATAATTTGGAACACCAGAAGGAAAGGAGATACAAAGGCAGTGGCTGAGAATTTTCCAGAATTGATAAAAGACATCAAACCAGAAATTCAATAATTCCCATGATCCACTAGCTGGAAAAATAAAAACAAATCCACATAAGACAAATGCTGGAAATGCAGAAAGTCAATGACAAGGAGACAGTTTTAAAAAGGGCATCTACCTTTTAAAAAGGGTAGACTGACAGCTGATGTCTCATGAACAGCAATGGAAGATAGAAAACAGTGGAATTATGTTTTCAATGTGCTACAAGAGAACAACTGCCAACATGACGTCTCTTATATCCAGATACAATATCCTTTTCTACTTGTGATATTGTGAAATGTATATTTGGTCTTCAACCCCATTTCTTGACATACAGCTCCCCAAATCCTTAGACTCTCCAAAGTGATGTTGTTTGTGTGCTAATGAGTTGACCAGTGACTGGCGGCTCCTAGGTAGCTTCAGGATTTGGGCTGGTCCCAGGAAAGACCCAGGCAGGATTAGAGGGTTGGGACATCCAGCCACGCCCCTCAGCCTCCACGGAGGGGAGAGGGGCTGAAGGTTAAGTTGATCACCAGTGGCCCATGATTTAATCAATCGTGCCTATGTAATGAAGTCTCCATTAAAACCCAGAAGGACAGGGTTCAGCGAGATTTGGGACAGCTGAACACCTGGAGGTTCCTGGAGGGTGGTGCCACCAGGGAAGGCACAAAAGCCCCACTCCCCTTCCCCATACCTTCCCCTGTGCATCTCTTCGTCTGTCTCCTTCATAATATCCTCTGCAGTACACTGGCAAACATCAGTGTGTGTTTCCCTGAGTTCTGGGCACCACTCTAGCAAATTAATCAAACCTGAGGAGGGAGTTGTGGGAACCCCAATTTATAGCCAGTCAGTCAGAAATTCCGGAGGCTTGGACTTGCCCCTGGTGCCTGAAGCGGTCTTGGGGACTGAGCTCTCAACCCATGAGATCTGACACTGTCTCAGGTAGCTGGTGTTGGGACGAATTTGGGGGCCCCCAGCTCGTGCCCGCTGTAGGACTGGCTGCTTGCTTGCTGGTGGGGAGAACCCCAGACACTTGGTCACAGAAGTCTTCCGTGTCGACTGTTGTTGCTGAATGAGGGACATTTAAAAAGTACTCTGAGTTTGTGTGTTTTTTCTCTTCAGACTACTGAAGGCAAAATAAATATAATTTATACAAATAAATTATACAAATAATAAACAACAAACCTATACTAAAAGAAATTCTAATGCATCAACCTGAAGTCCAAGGGAAATGTGAGCTCAGAGCTGCAAGAAGGAAAGAAGGGCAGAGGCGTGTCGGCCGTGTGCAGAAATAGCGTATACTGCTGCCTTGGAAACCGTGAGAAAATATGTAACTTAAAATTCATATGACAACAATGGCATAGGAAGCAGGAGTGGGTAAGTCATGTTAAAGTGTTCCAAGGTCACGGCATTTTCGAGGAGGAGGGTAAAGGTATAAATGAACCTATTAGCGAACATTAATGTTAATGTTAAACGTGTACATTGTACTATCTGGGGTAATCGCCAAAAGAGTGGAAACAGTGCACATACTCCCAGCTGATAGAGGGATAAGGTGGAATTATTAAAATACTCAGCATAAAACATGGCAAGGAAGGAGAGAAAGAAATATAAGACAGGTGGAACAAACAGCACAAAAAAGATGTAGATTGAAACACAAGTACGTCAGTCATGCATTCAATGGAAATGGATTAAATGCTCCATTTTCAAGGTTTCCTATCCAAATACCACCAAAGGGAAGCCGAGTTAGTCATTATCATCAGATAAAACACATCATGAGGCCAAAAGTTTTGTCAGAGGTAAAAGGGCTACTTCGTAATAATAGAGATGCAACAGCATTTCATTTGTATGTTCCCAACAGCAAGGCCTCGACAGATAGAAATGAAAAATTGAAAAAAGGAAATAGGTGAATTCATGCTCGTGGTGGGACATTTCAGCATCCCTTCTGTAGTCAAAGACAGACCAGGCAGACAAAAATCGTCTGTGAGAATGTAGAAAATTTGAACAATGCAAATAATAAACAAGACCTAATAGAGATAACACAAATAGAACATTTAGAATTTTTTTTAACCACATTTTGAACCATAAAGCAAATGCCAACAAATTTCAAGTGATTGTAAAAATTACAGGGTTTGTTCTATGGTCACAGTGCAATTATACTAGAAATGTTAACCAAAAGAATAGAAATTAAGAAATATAATTACAAATAACTCTGGAAAGAGATAAAAATGCTAACTAGCAAAAACTTGTGAAGTTGTGGTAAAAGCAGAACTGCAAGGGGAAATTTATAGTCTTGCACATACGCCTTAGTATGCATATTTAATACATAAACCCAAAATTTAGTAAACAAACCCGTATATAGTAACGAAACCCCAAAAAAAGAAGAAAAAATTGGTAACAGAAGTTAATGAAATAGAAAACCAATGCTGAGTAAAGAGAATAAACAAAGCCAAAACTTGTTTGTTTAATAAAATAGATAAACCTCCAGTGAAAGTGATCAAGAAAGAGGAGTCATAAATCACCTATATTGCCACTGGAAAAGAAGATATCACTTTAGCCCCTGATGCTATCAAAGAAGGTAACCAGAAGATATTATAAACACCTTTATAATAACAATAAATTCAAAATTTTAGGTAAAACAGAAAATTTTCTAGAAAATTGCAAACTGCTCTAATGAATAATAGAGAAAAGGATGTCAGGATGATGGAGCAATGACTTTGTGGAAGAGGAAGAACACAAGCCACCATGGCTCGGGGGCAGGAGAAACGGGAAGATTCCCGGGGTCCCAGCAGAGAATTCTCCCCGCAAGCGGTAAACACTAGGTGGCTGGGGGAGGGGAGGGTGAGCCTCCCCCTGTCCTGCTTGTTGCTGAGGCCCAGCAGGGAGAGGCAGGCTTGAAACAAGCCACCTGACTGTGCCTTGGTTGTCATCATGACAAGGGTGCCCAGACTATTCGGTGGGGGAAAGAATGGTATCTTCAACAGGTGGTGCTAGGAAAACTGGGTATTTCTATGCAAAACAATTAAGCCAGGTCCCGCCTCACACCATGGACAGCCCCAGCCAAAAAATAACAGGACTGTGATTGAGTCATGGCGTCCTCAAAACTGAAATAAATGGTGTCAGCAATGAGAATTTAGAGTTTTAGGTGGACTTGAAATATTAAAAGTCCATCTGGTTGAACTGTGTAAGTGGCTCCTGGAACCCAAAAAGCAGATGCAAAGTCTTACCTCCTGCTGCACCCCGATCCTTCCTCCTCCTCCACCCTGCCTCAGCTGCTTTAAGAGAAAAGCCAAAGATGACAGGCAAGTTCAGGGAGGGGGGGGCTCAAACTTTTACAACTTTGCTGGTTACAGGCACCCAAGTCACCACCCTACAGGTCCTGTAGGGGACGGGGGTGCCAGGTGCAAGGGTATCCGAGGGCTCCAAGGACCACATGGTGGAGCTACAGCGGAGTGTACAGTACGAGAAGGAAGGGGTTTGCAAGAAAATGAAATTAAAGGCATCCATAGTGGAAAGGAAGAAATAAAACTATCTTTATTTATAGATGACATAATTTTAAATATACAAAATCCTAGGGAATTCACTGAAAAACTATTAGAACTAATAAATGAGTTTGCAGGTAACAGGTTACAAGATCAATATACAAATATCAGTTGTATTTGTATACAATGGCAATGAGTGATCCAAAAATAAAATTAAGAAAACAATTCCATTTACAATAGTATTAGAAAAAATAAAATACTTAGGAACAAATTTAACCATTTAGTGCTAGACAAGTACACTAAAAACTATAAAACATTGCTGTAAGAAATTAAAGATCTAAATAAATGGGGAAAAATCTTGTGTTCATGGATCAGAAGACTTAATATTTTTAAGGTGGCAATACTCTTCAAATTGCTCTACAGATTCAACACAAGCCCACTGGATTCTTTGCAGAAATTGATAAGCTGATCCTAAAATTCATATGGAAACTCAAGGGACTCAGAAAAGCCAACACAATCTTGAAATAGACTGAAGTTGGAAGACTCACACTTCCTGATTTCAAAACTTACTAGGAAGCTACAGTAATCAAAACAGTGTGGTACTGGCATAAAGATGGATGTATAGACCAATAGAATAGAATAGAGAGCCCAGAAATAAATGCTCACGTTTATAGTCAGTTGATTTTTGACAAGGATGCTGAGACCATTCCATGGGGGAAAGAATATTATCTTCAACAAATCATGCCGGTAGAACTGGATACCACTATGCAAAAGAATAAAGCTAGAGCCCTACCTCACACCATATACAAAAATTAACTCAAAATGGATCAAAGACTTAAATGTAAGAGCTAAAATTATGCATAGAAGTTTATGTTCTTCAAATAAAGTATAGGTGTAAATCTTTGTGATCTCAGATTAGGCAGTGGTCTCTTGACTGTGATAACAAAAGCACAGGCAACAAAAGAAAAAATAGATGGACCAGATATCACCAGAATGAATAACATTTGTGCTTCAAAGGACACCTTCAAGAAATAAAAAGACAACCAAAACCCCCAGAATGGGAGAAAGAACTTGCAAATCACATTCTGATAAGGGACATACATCTAAAGTACTATCACAATTCAATAATAAACAGACAAATAACCCAATAAAAATGAGCAAAGGACTTGAATAAACATTTCTCCAAAGAAGATATACAAAGAGCCAATAGCACATGAAAAGATGCTGAATGTTACTATCAGGGAAAGGGAAAATCCAAAAGCACGATGAGGTACCGCGTTTCACCCGATGGGACGGGGTGGGTGAGGGGTGGCAGCCTTGGCCTCTGCTTGGCAGCCGGCCCGCCGGGTTGGCATTGCGTGGGCTCGTTCCCTGAACATGTATGCTGTGTACGCTTTTTTGCATGTTAAGGGTTAGAAGTCACAGATGGAAAAGTTGCGTCTGGATGGTGGGTCAGGGTCTGGGGCATCCGTGGGGCTGGGCCACCGGCCAGGTGGGGGCTCCCTGCCCTGCCCCTGCCCGCACCCCTCCCGCTGCGGCTCCTGAGGACGGTCCAGTGAGTTTCCCTTCCTGCTTCTGCGGCAGGAGCCCGGCCCACAGGTGTGTGCAGAGGCCTGGGGCCCGCAGCTGCCTGCCCGGGCCCAGCTCCCCCACCCACCACAGACCGCGGGGCCCTCCCCAGCCCAGGAAGGAGGCGGAACAGGCCGGCCCTGTTCCCCTGCCAGGACAGGGCAGCACCAGGACAGCCGTGGCACAGGCGGTGGGGCTGGGCCCAGGCGCTGAGCGCACAGGCTGCGGCAGGAGCCCTCACCTGGGCAGGAGCCTCCTGCACCTCCCTTCTCCCCACGAGACCCTCCGGTGGGGGTGGTGGCAGGCAAGGCCCAGGCCAGAGGGCTGGGGGGCTAGGGTTGGGGTGGGGAGTGACTCAGGCGGCCCCTCTCTACCCGGCACCGGGGGTCCTTCTCCTTCAGTGCTGGGAAAATGCTACTTCCCCAAAACTGGCAATTTTATATTATTTTTTTCTACTTGCAATATCTTGTAAAACACGCAATACAGACATGAAAACACGGGGAAGGATTAGACCGTCCCTGCTGGACGCCCCCGCTAGCAGCTGGGCGTAGGTGCCCGGCCCTCCTACAGGAGAATGTGGGTTTAATCCCTGGTTCTGACCGACCGGGGTGGGCCCCTGGCTTCTTAGAAACCTGCCCTTGGGTGTTTGCTGGGGTCCAGGGCCGGAACCAGCTGGCCACGAGGGCCTGGGCCCAGCCGGGTGGGCTGCCCAGCGCCATCGAGGCACCGGCAGAAGTGCCGCCGCCGCGTGCAGGGAGACCCCAGGCGACCTGCCACCCCAGGCGGGAGGGAGCACGGCAGGCCTGTCACGGACCTGCAGGGTGGAGACGCTGCCCGCAGCGCCCTGGCCGCCCCCCAGCCCACCCCTGTGGTCCTCCCTCCGCGCACTCTGCCTGCAGCCTGCAGCCCAGGCCTTCCGGCCAGTTCCGGCAACGCTCTCCTCCCGGCCAAGCACCTGCTGCTAAACACAAGGCTGCTGCCTGGACGTCACAGTCCCAGTGGGTGCACAGGCCCCAGGAGGGACTGGCACTCAGGCTGCCTGGTGCAGTCTGCACAGTGGATGGGGCGAGCGTGGCGGGCGTGTGCCCAGGGGTGCCCCCACCCCCACCCCACCTCCTGTCCCGGCTGGGTGCTCCCGCCCCTCTGAGCAGGCCGAATCCTGGTGGGGGGTCGCTGGGCAGCTGCCGGGCTGCTCCCCACGGCAGTGACTCCATGAGCCCCGAGGCTACCGAGGGATGTCGCGGCAGCTGCCCGCCCTGGACGGGGCTGCAGGGCTGGCCGACGCACACCCGGCTCTCCCACCAGCGGCACCCAGGCCTTTCCTGCAGGGCAGGGCTGGCCCTGGCTGGCAGGGAGGAAGCACAGAGGCCACTCTGGTGGCATTTCCGACTTGGATGGAACCAGGAAAGAGCGCGTCCTGAGGAGACTCTGGGGGAGGTGAGGCATCGGCCTGGTCCCCAGCTCGGGAGCCTGGAGTCAGGGCTGCTCTGAGCAGGGCAGGGTGGGCCGGGGGGAGCCAGGGCCGCTCCAGCCTCCAAGGACCCAAGGAGCCCGAGAAACAGCACCTGCGGCTCCGCAAACATCCCACGCAAAGGGCGGCCCGGCTCCCTGCTACTTCTCTGCCAAAAACACAATAAAGCCCCTGAGGCATTTCATGAGCTTGTTTTGAAAAATGCAGGCATGTCTTTTAACTCCCCGCAGCCTTCTGGGTAATCAGGTTCCTCCCACGGCGCGGCCGGCATCCTGGGCAGCGGTGGGCAGGGCCTCGGGGCTGCAGGGGAAGGTCCCCAGCCCGGAGGGGGCGGCTGCCCCAGGCTGAGCACCCTGTGCAGCGCTGGGCTGGGCCTCACAGAACCGCACACGTGGCTGCAAGAGGGAGGTGCATTCGCTGCGTCCCAGGGAGAGTTCCAGCCTGTGAGGGCTGGGGTGCTGCTCTGACTGGGAGACAGCCAAGGGACTTCCTGGAGGAGGGGGCATCTGAGCTGCATCCAGCTCCCAGATCGGGGGAGGGGTGGAGGAGGGGACTCCCTGGAGGGCAAGGAACCAGACCGTGGTGGACGGCCGTGTCTGGACAGGCTCTCTGGCTGGTGAGGTCCAGGACTTCCTTGTGGCATCCCCTCTCCCACAGTGGCCACCTCTGGGGCGTCGAGGCACCTGCTGTGCCCCCCTCCCTTGCTCCCTCCTGCCACTTCCACGTGTAGACAGCAGCTCCTGCCACCCCCTCCTGGCAGAACCACTTCTTTGCCCAGGGTCCCCCGACATGCCGTCCCGTGGGCAGGGTGTCCACACTCCCTGCACGGCCATCACCAGCCTGGGCACTGCGTCCCGGCCTCTCGTGAGACCTCGCTGCCTGTCCCCGTGTCCCACCTTAGGTGGAGGCCTCCTCCCAGCCTCCCTGCGTGTCTGCAGCCACCACAGTCAGAGCTGTCGTCTCTAGACGCAAGCCCGGTATGTTCCTGCTCCCCACACCTGAGACCTTCATCCTGCCAAACCTGCTCACAGGGACAGTGGTCACTCCTCCAGGACCCCAGCCCTGTCCCCATGCCTAGCTCCCAGCAGCCTCCAAGACCACCCCCGTCCAGAGCAGATGGCAGGAAATGTCTGCTGAAGGATGGGTCCAAGGGCCTGAGAGGCTGAAGCTGACCCTCAACAAGGTCCTGGACAAGCTCAAAGGACAGTGTGGTCCTGGACTGCCCCACTGCATGGTGGCTTTGAGTCAGAGGCCTAGACGTGGTCCCATTCTCACTGCTTGGACCCTGCACCAGCCTGCAGAGCCCAGAGGCAACTTCTGCATGGGCCGCGTCCACGGTGCCAGGGAGCAAGGCAGTGGCTGCACACAGCAGGTGTTTAACAATGGAGACCTGGTTGGCTGGATGAATGGCTTGCCTTGCTCTGTAAAGAACCAGCTTACGGGTGTTGAGGCTCCGAGGCCGGGCCCCTGTAGGGGAGGAAGGACCGAGGCAAGGTGGGGGCAGCCAGCTGCCTGGGTGCAGACGTGCAGCCGTGTGTACCAGGCCGGCTCCTCCAGCCACCGTGTCCTGGATCTGCCCAGTGTCCCACCCCACCCCCAGTCATACTACAGTCACACCACGCCTGCCTGGCCGGGAAGCCCATGGGGCAGGAGGAGCACCTGTGGCTGGGGCCTTGTGGGAGCAGCTTGTCCCGGCCACCCCTTTGCTACAAATGGGGCAGAGGGAGACGCGAGACTGCAGCACAGGTGAGGCGCCACGGTCACCCCTCAGCAGGAGGGCAGGCAAGTGCAGGGCTCGGCGGAGCTGCGCTTCCCATGTGTGTCCCTGAACAGGCGCCGGGACGCGCCCCTCTGCTGGGCCATGCTGGGGGTGCACACGGCCCTGGAGGCTGTCAGGGCTGGGGTGACCACGTCCAGGCTATGCACAGGCTGGGTTGGGGCCACCTTCACCCAGGAGAGGGGTGGGTGCAGCGGGGACGGCACCCCGGACAGCTCGCTGCCGTGGACACAGCGAGCCCCGTGGAGGAAGGAGTCGCACGGGGAGGAGGGTGGGTGCAGGGCAGACGCGCATCACGGATTCGGGGGAGATGCTGAACCCCCCCACACCACCCCCTCCCGGCCAGCAACCAGCGACTGGTCAGAACAAGCACAGTGCAGCCACGGGATGGAATAGCACGTTGTCATTAAGAAGCATGTTTTCACAGCAACTTTAAGGCACAGGAAGACGCTCACGGTGTGACACTGAAAGCAATATGCAAAAGAGAAACCTGTGTGAGGTGGAGCCCAAGTTTGTTCCATAAAACTCAAAATACGCTTGAAAGCAGATAAGGAAGAAATTCACCAAGATGTGAAAAGTACTTATTTTTGGATGACGGAATTATGGATCTGTCATCCCAATGATCAGAAGATGAACAATAAACATTTACTCAGCAGCTCCTAGGAGCAGGCACTTTAACAAAATAGGCAAAAGTGAGTTTAATCCTAAAAGTAAAGGCTCTGCTGCTATCGTGTCTCTACCCCACGACTCAGAGAAAGGGCTCAGGCCGGTCTGGAGTGAAACCTTGAATGGAGGCTCCCAGTCTCCACGTGAGTTGTCTGGGAAGACAGCGTGTGGCCAGGGGTCACTTCTGGGCCGGGAAGTTCTACTTCACACTGTCACTTACAGCTGGGCAGGGGGACCCGTGTATATCCCGTGGGCCGGGCCAGAATCCGGAATGCTCTGGGGCAGCACAGAGAGAAGGGTGTTCCCACCAGAAGGCATTCAGGACCTGTCACTGTGGTGCCCTTCTGTTTTAATGTCAAACTTACAGAAAAACTGCAAGAAGCTCCCCTCACTCTTCACCTGCATTTACCAATTGTTGGCGTTTTCACCCCACTTGCTCTGTCACTGTCTCCCGCCACCAATTTCTCCTGAACCACCTGAGAATAAGCTGCAGACGTGGTGACCCTTTGCCCCTTAGTGTGTATTTCCCACAAACACGGATGTTCTCTCACGCAAGCACATACAACCACCGCGTCAGGACATTCTGCACTGGAGCTGGGCTCCCAGTGCTGTTTTCTCCCCCATTCATACGTGTACTCACTCATTCACTCATGTCAGTGAGAACCCATGGATGCCTCCTTTATTTAATGGACTAAAATCTGTCACTATCGCTATTTATTTTAATGTTCCAGTTGTCCCAGACATGGCCAGTGGGAGCCCCTTCCAGACAGCCCCTGTGTCCTCCTGACACTTCTCCCTCCTTCTCTGAGCTGCTACTTTATGGCGCAAGATGTTCCAGGCTGTCCTTGTACTTTTTCTGCCACAACCCAGAATCTGCAAAGAGCCCTGGTTCTATTTAGTGGAGACTGTTTAGCAACCAAGATCTGAGCACTAGAGGAGCTCTTTGCCATTGGGCTACTACCACTTCCACTGCTCTCAGTGGATGGAGCTAGGAAACGTCTGTGTGAATACACACACACAGACACACACACCTATGTCTATATCCACCTATCATAACACACACACACCCATGTCTATATCCATCTATCATCACACGCACACACACACACACTCATGTCTATATCCATCTATCATAACACACACACACACACCCATATCTATATGCACCTATCATAACACACACACACCTATGTCTATATCCACCTATCATAACACACACACACACCCATGTCTATATCCATCTATCATAACACGCACACACACACACACACGTCTATATCCACCTATCATAACACACACACACACATACACCCCTATGTCTATATCCATCTATCATAACACACACACACCCATGTCTATATCCACCTATCATAACATACACACACACACCCATGTCTATATGCACCTATCATAACACACACACACACACACACCTATGTCTATATCCATCTATCATAACACACACACACACACACACACACACACCCATGTCTATATCCACCTATCATAACACACACACACCCATGTCTATATCCACCTATCATAACACACACACACACACACACACACACACACGGCTATATCCACCTATCATAACACACACACACACACACACACACGTTTCTATATCCACCTATCATAACATACACACATACCCATGTCTATATGCACCTATCATAACACACACACATACACACATGCACATACCCATATCCATATCCACCTATCATAACATATACACACACAGACCCCCATAGCTATGTCCACCTATCATAACACACACACACACACACACACACACACACACACACACAAATAGGTACTATGAGTTTATACTGATGTGTCCAATTCCAATCCAACATAAAACCACAGGTTTCCTTTTGTGCTTTCTCCTGTCCATACTTGCAACTTTTCAATATATTTACTCATTTGCTCAGTAGTTTTAAAATTGCTAACCTATACTCCTGTGAAAAATAAAGCTATACTTGGAGTTTAATATTTGTTCACTATGCTTTTTAATACAGTTTTCTGGTATAAAGTTAAAGTATTATATTAAAATTATATGCTGAAATTAGTAGACAATCTTAAAGCAAATATTATAAAGATTAAACTTATGCTCAGGATATAAAAGAAAATATCTACATAATGAGGAAAGAAATGAACGATGCAGAAAAGACCCAAATAGAACTTAGGTAAGTAAAAAATAAAATAGCTGAAATGAAAAAACACTAAATGGGATTAATAGGTTGGACACGACAGTAAAAAAAAAAAAAATCAGTTAATTTGAGGACATGACAATAGAAATATCCAAAATGAAGGAAAGAGAGAAAAAAGACTTAACAAAAAATGACAAAGCCTCAGTGAGCTCTGGGACAGTAGCAAGCAGTTTAATGTGTGTATAATCTGAGTCTTCAAATGACAGAGGAGAAAGAACAGGAGAAAAACGTGAAGACGGCTGAGTTTTTTTCAAATTTCATGAAAACTATATACCCACAAATCATAAGTCTTAAGAACCTCAAGCAGAAGAAATATTTTTAAAAGCCCACAATACACTTAATAATCAAATTTCTGCAAAACAGTCATAAAAAGAAAGTCTCAAAAGCAACCAGAGAAAGGTGACACACAGAGGGACAAAGATGGGAACGACAGCAGACTGCTCACTGGGAACTATGCCCATCAGAAGACAATAGAGGACCCTCTTCAAAAACCTGCGGGGGAAGGGGGTGCAAACAACAAACAAACAAAGACTCCAAGTCAGCCTAGAATTCTACTCCACCCAGAAGAAATATTTTTCAAAAATGAAGGTAAATTTAAGAATTTTCAGATTAAAAACAACTGACACCACTCATGCCCAGGTCTGCACTACAGAAGATGTTAAAGGAAGTTGGAAAGCAGAAGGAAAGTGACATGCAATGGAACTCTGGACCTACACAGCGGAATGAAGACTGGAAACGGTAAATATGTGGGTAAATATATAAGACTTTCCAATTTTTAATCTCTTTAAACGATAATTAACTGTTTAAAGCAAAACTATTAACAATGTATTATTGGGTTTATAACACATGTAAAGTAACACGTATGACAACAACAGCATGAAGACCAGAGGGGGAAGTGAGATATGGTCAGCAGTTGTTACACTGTACCTGAAAGAGCATATTATTTGAAGGCAGACAAGTTAGTTGAGAATGTATCTTAAACCTGGAATAATCACTAAAAATAAACAAAGAGGTATAGCTAATGAATGAGCCAATGTGGAGATAATATGAAATCATTAAGAAAATCCAGGCCAGGTGTGGTGGCTCACACCTGCAATCCTAGCACTCTGGGAGGCTGAGGTGGGCGGATCGTTGGAGCTCAGGAGTTCGAGACCAGCCTGAGCAAGAGTGAGACCCCATCTCTACTAAAAATAGAAAGAAATTATATGGACGGCTAAAAATATATATAGAAAAAATTAGCCGGGCATGGTGGCACATGCCAGTAGTCCCAGCTACTCGGGAGGCTGAGGCAGAAGGATCGCTTAAGCCCAGGAGTTTGAGGTTGCTGTGAGCCAGGCTGATGCCACGGCACTCATTCTAGCCTGGGCAACAGAGTGAGACTCTGTCTCAAAAAAAAAAAAAAGAAAGAAAATCCAAAAGAAGGAAATAGAACAGATGTAACAAATAGGAACCACATGGATATTCACACTAAATGTAAATGGTCTAACACTCCAGTTAAAAAGAGGAGATTTGTCAGCCTGGATGAAAAAACAAGATCAATGATACATTTTTTTTTTTGCATTTATCAGAAAGAGAATCAAGGCCAGTCATCAAGACTCAGGGAGAGCTTTGCTGACGATCTCAACAAGAAGCCAGAACCACTGCCCGGTTTCACCTGTGCTGTGCCCACTCCCTGCACACATCACTGTCCTCCTGGGCTCCCCCAGGGGAGGCCGTGAGGGACGGTTTACCTTGTGCCATTCTCTCCCCCAGCCCATCCTCACTCTGGGATCTCGCCTTCCACACACACCTCAGCCTTTCCCTTCCTCACACAGCAGGGCTGGCCCTGTCCCCCCCGGGGGCGCCCACCCCTGCCGCATGACCACGGTCCAGCAGTCTGGCACTACCACGCCAGTGCCACATGGCTCAGGCCATGCCTGGGAGGGAGCTGGCCATGGGCTGAGTGGGGCGTGCGGCCCTGTGACCTGTGTGGAAGAGCTGACCTCAGCCCACAACCCACCCTGTTGGGGGAGGTGGGACCCCTTCTGGCTTGGGACACACAGGGTGCAGTGTGCTGGTGGCCACCAATGTGAGCCCACCGCATGCATGTGGAGCAGGGGACACACAGCCTGTGGCTCACACACTTTGCCACGTGCATCCTCGGGCCTCAGCAGGGGTGACAGAGAGTCTTGCCCTGGGTACCCCTGCTGCTGCAGCCAGGCAGGCTGTCATCCCGCTGGGGTGTACTAGGCCTATTCTAAGACCACCACCAGCATGGTGGCACGAGGACAGATATGGTCCCCACCCTCACGCAGCACAGCGCAAACAAGAAAACAAATGAGCAACTGCGGTGAGGTGAGAACTGACAGGACACACCGCTGCAGACACAGAAGGCAGGGCTGGGGGCACCTCAGAGTCCAGGGAGGGTCTGCAGGTGTCCAGGCGAGTGGGAACGGGGCCTGCGCCAGGGAGGTGGCTGTTGGGAAAGGCAGAGCTGCCAGTGACGTGGAGAACGAGGGTGCGGGAGGAGGCTCTTGGGGGACATTCAGAGATGGGCCGGGGCCAGGGAGGAAGCAGGACTTCTATGTGGGTCCCGCCAGGTTTGGAGTGGCACGGCAAAGGGACAGCTGGACACAGGCGTCTGAAGGTCCCTGAATCTGCATTCTGAGCCTCGGTTTCCTGACCTGCACAGGGGACGACTACCCAGAGGGAGTTGCCAGGCTCTCTCACTCCAGCCTGAGGCCGTGTCCGGGGGAGCCCCTCCCTCTGCGGCCCTCCCCCAGGCCCCAGCAGGGGCTGGCCCACCTTGGCCAAGTCCAGAGAGGGGCCCTGGTGCCTTGGTGGACAGGCCCTGAGGAGCAGCCGGGACCCGGCTCCCAGCCACGGGGCCCTGCACTTGCTGGGAGGCATCACGAGGTCAGAGAACAGTGGACGGTGATTTCTCCCCACGTGTCTGCTGCCAGATCGACCTCTGTGCAGGCCTTGGTCACACTGGGGTTGTCCTTGTGGGTCAGGCGGATTTTCCAGATGACTTGGAGCCAGTGGTCAGACAACCGTGACAGTAATGGTGAGATGCATGTCACAGGCGTAACTAGATGGGGGGCTCCATCCCAGAGATGGGGAAACTGAGGCTCGTGGAGGAGGAAAAGACCAGGCAAAGGTCACGGGCTACCTGAGGAGCTGGGTGGGCAGGGCAGCTGCCCTGGGCCTGTGCCCCGGCCTGGAGACGCAGCTCGGGGCAGCAGACCTGACACCGGGCAGAGGCGGGCGCTGGCCAGCCGGAGTCCAGGGCAGCTTGACTGTCGACACTGCCCCCCTCGCCTGGGGCCCTGCCAGGCACTGCCCCAACCCTTCCTGTCTCCCACTCAGGGCTCTACGTTTCTCCGACTGGCCCCAGAGTTTTCCAAAAGACAAAGAGCGTAAAGAGTTTCTAAGACCCGGAGGTCAGGGAATGTCACAGCACTGAGGCGCCAGCAGTGGGGGCCGGAGGAGGGGGGACAAGACCCTTGAGGGGCCACCCTGCACCCCAGCTCAGACATGGAGACACAGCTGGTGGACCCACGCCCGGTCCGCCCACCGCAGCTCCTGAACAGACGCCCGGCCCCTCACAGGAGCCCGGCACCTCCAGGGACACCGTCCACCCGGCCTCTCCTGTCCCCGGCAACAAAGGAGCAGAGGCTGGAGACGACGTGCTGCCCACGGCCACACCGGGTTCTGACACCGACTTAACCAAGATCTTCCTGAGTGTCCTCAAGACCAGGCCCTGGGTGGGGCTGCACCTGGGGACAGCGGCTCCGGCTTCTGGGGGGAAGCAGGGACTCCCTCTCACTTCCTGTGCCTGCCCAGACCACTCCACCGCCACAGTCCCGTGGCCGTTACCGGAAGTGGCAGTAAAATGCCCAGGCGGCGGGAGGCTGCAGCACTCCGCCCCGGGGGCAGCAGCATCCAGTTTGTGTTTAGAACCTCAGCAATGAAGCGTGGCCTCAACGCTTCCCAGAGCCTCACAACTTCCCACGTACCACGACCTCCACACGAGAAAGAAGCAAGATGACAGGTCCCTCTAGAAAGGGGGCTGCCCCACGCCGTCTTGCCAGGGCTGTAACCTGTGTGCCGTCTCTGACGAACACGACAGAAGCACCAGTCTCCTGCAGGGCACTCCTAACTCCCACCTGTGCCCGTGGGCAGCGCCACGCTGCATTCAGCCACGCAGCAGGCCCACTCCTGGCCACGCCGTGGAGCCCCAGCAGGGAGGCCCCTGGGCTCAGCGCTGGCGGGCGCCAGGCCCCTGCGGACTCCATGGGGCTGGAGGAGGCCAGAGCCGGTGTCCAGAGCAGTGTCCTCATTCTGGGGGGCACTCGCTCACCCTTCTTTCCATTTGGCTTTGATTCTAACTATTTCCTTTTTCCCTCCCCAGCCACGGAGCCCTGAGTTATTCCAGGCAAGGTGTCCTGGGCTTGGCTCCCTCAAGAATTCCATTTGCTTTTCTACTGAGCAAGCCCTGCACACACTACGTCCACATCAGCAAGTGCTCTTCAAATAATACCTTTGTTTCAGGAAAAAGCTCTCATGGAGACGTTATGTTTTGTTAGCAGCCAGAAGTTTCATTTCTGATAAAACCACTTGTTTTCCTAGCGGGTCTTGGCACTGGAGAGCTGTTTCTCCCGGTTGTTTTGGCAAGGGCGGGTGTTTTCGGTGAGGCTGTTAAAGGGTCAGCTGTTGCAATAATATTTTCACCTGTGACTCAGGGTGGGCAAGTCCAGCCGGCCCAGATGCTCAGGGAACGTCCTGACAGCTCTGCTAGGCGGTGCCGGCGGGAGTCTCCCCACCCGAGAGACACAGGCAGACCGGAGCGCGATGCCCTGCCCGCTTTGTACTTCCGGAAGTCAGTGCTCCCCCGTGTCCAAGTCCCGGCCGAGAGGGACTTGCAGCGGTGGCATGGACATGCCCCGCCCACCTGTCACATCACCCTGTGCTGCGCTGGGTGGGGAGGCTTCCTTAAGGCTTGGGGAAAGGCAGCCGCCGGGCTGTGGAGTGGGGACTGCGGCCCACAGTGCGAGTGACGCTGGCTCTGGTGGGGGGATGGGGGGTCCTGAAGGTCATGGTGGTGGAGGTCATGTGCACAGTGCTGGGTAGGGGTGGTGACAACCGTGCAAGTGTGGATGGCGACAGGGGGATATCGAAGAGGACGGGGACGGTGGTGGCGGGGCTGGAGGAAGAGGTGCTGACGGTGGAGGGGACTTGTGATGGGGGCTGATGGCGGGTGGGCGAGCTGTGATGAGGCCGTGGCCAAGCTGAAGATGAAGGTGCTGGTGGTGGCACGGGAGGTACCTGCACACCAGGCTGGCCCAGCAGTTTCCTAGACACGGCTCGGGGGGATGCAGGGAACCGGGGACCAGTGCCGGGCCCGCCACCCACTCACAGTGGACGCTCCACCAAGTTATGAGGTGCAACGTTTCATTCCCTGGGCGGGGAGCCCACCAGTGACTGGCCCAGAGTCACACCGGAGAGCCGTGGAGACAGAACTGGCACTCAGGTCATGTCATGTCATTCAGCCCAAGCTGTTCCTGTCGTCCCGAGTTCCGGGCCCCAGAAGCTCCCCCTGGGAGTGGTTTGGAGGGTCTGAGCCTGAGCGGCCAGCCCCGGACCCGGGTGGGGGAGGGAGAGAAAGGCTCAGGGGAGGACAGGTCTGTTGCGCGTCTGCGCTCCTCCCAGCTGCCAGCCCTGCCCGGCGGGGGTCTGCCACGGAGCAGGTCCTGCCCTGAGTGCCTGGGCCGGGTTCACAGCCTCTTGGCACTGGGCCTCGCTGCTGTCAGCGGGGGCAGCGCTAGGAAGGGCTGCGACCTCACGGGCCAGGCACCCGCTCGGAAGCACGTGCGCGCTGCCGTCTGCGCACTGACCAGGCAGGGGCCCCGCTCCGCGCCCGCGGGGCGGCAAGGCCGGGGCGGCGCTCCCCTCGCCGCCGCCCAGGTGCCGGCTGCGCGCCCCGCCCCGCCCCGCCGCGCCTCTCCGCGCCGCTGTCCGGCTGCCGCCGCCGGGAGGAAGCGCTGTCCTCACTCCACCCCGGGCCGCCTCGGTGCCAAGCTGCCGGCCGCGGGCGCCCGCGCGGGCGCGGTACTCACGTAGAGCGCGGAGTGCTGGGCGCCGAAGAACGGGAAGGGCACGGAGAGCGGCCGCAGCCCCGAGCCGCCGTCGTCCTGCTTGGGGGTGGCGGCGTCGCCGCGCTCCGGGCCGAACGGGTAGAAGTCGGCGAGGGCCACCGCGCCGCGCGCCCCGCGCGCCCCCAGCCCCAGGGCCGCGGCCACCAGCAGCGCCCAGGCTGCGCCGCGCGGCATCGCGGGGTCGGGTCGCTGCGGGACGGAGGCCCCGCAGGCCAGGCACCCTGCGCCAGCCGCACCCCCGCCCGGGCCGCGCCGCGCTGTCCGGAGTCCGGGTCCGCGCTCGGCCGAGGAAGGCGCCGGGCGGGACCGCGTTCGGGGCCGACCCCGCCCCCTCGGGCCACGGTTTAAATAGCCCCTCGGCGGGGGCGGGGCAGGGGCGCGGCCATGCAAATCAGCGGCCCTTAAAGCGCCAGGCCCCGCGGGAGGCCCGGCCGCGTGCCCGGCGCCCTGGAGCTGCCCGGCCCGGCGCTGGCCGGGGGAGCGCTTCGCGGGCGCGCGCCCTGGGGCGGGGCCGTCCTCGCCTCTGCGGGTCCCGCTGCCAGCCTGGGCCGGCCCGGGAGGCGCCACTGGGGCGCGCAGGGCGGTTCTGGGACCGACCTGGTTCCCTGAGGACTGCCGGAGACGCTGGGCCGAGCGCGGGCGAGGGACAGGTCACGGCGCTGACAGGCGTCCGTCGGGCCAGCCTGGCCGAGCCGCGCTCGGACGAGCCTTTCTGCAACTGCCGGCGGCCAGTCCCGGGAGTTTATGTGACTCAAGGCATTAAACGAAGTGTTTCCACCCCGCACGGTCACATCGGGACATTCCTGGGGCGTTCAGGGACCCCAGGGAGCGTCACAGCAGGAAAATTCCCGGGCGGCGTCCTGGGTAAAGCGCCTCCCCACCCCCGCCCCGAAGCGGACAGATGACCCTGGGGCTGGCGGGAGCGCCCAGGACCCCGAGTTCGGGCTGCGTAGCCCACAGCTTGGACTCAGTGTCCCCGTCCGGTGGCCTCCCAGCCCTTCTCCAGCCTCCTGGGCTGCTCGCGCGGCGTTGCTAAGTGTCCAGTGCAGGGCCACTCCTGGGCTGTCACCCCGCCTGCGCTCAGCAGCCATGTGACCGCAAGCCTGGCCCGGGCCCCAAAGGCAAGACAAGCGGAAAAGGCCGGGACAGTGACAGCAGCCACACTGAGGTTCCGGTGCTTTCGTGTTTGGCTTGGTGTGTTTCTGGATTTTCTAAAACGTCTCCAGCGAGCTTGTGTAGGTTCACAGTGAGAGCAATGAACATTGTATTGTTTTCAAGATGCAGCGGAGGGGTTCTCAGGCGAGTGTGACTGGGGGTTCCCGCTTTACCCACGTCCTGTGCTTGGCATTTGTGCTCTGACGGTCACAGCCCTTTGCACTCCGTGCCAGGGCCAGGCCCAGAATTTAAGGAGGTGCCCACCGGCGGGGCGTCGCTGTCCTGGCACGATCCTGAGAGTGAGCTCCCTTTACGTTGGTGCCAGGTGTCCCTCGTGCCTGGGGAGCACACCCTGCTTGGTGACCCTGCTTTGCAGAGGCCCCAGGACAGCAGCACCGCCCAGAAATGAAGGCTCAGAGGGCCAAGGCCGCCTGTCTTTGGAGGGAAAAGTCGAGATGCTGTCATTGTACGATCCCAACAGCAAGGACCTGGGGGTGTGTCCACTCACTCTCACACACACGCCACGTGCACTGTCACCCATCCACACACACACTCGCTCACACTCACACTCACACTCATGCATTTACTCACACCCACAGATACGCACACATTCACACACTGACATGCTGCTCGCACACTCACACCTGCACATGCTCACTCACATTCACTCACACTCACACATTCACTCCCACTCACACTCTCACACAGACTCAGTCACACACACTCGAGTGTGATCACCCCCCCTCCGCGCACGCGGCTGGGCCTCCCCTCCGTGGCAAAGGCCGGGTGGGGTCAGGGCCAGCCCCTCCGCCCCAGGGCAGCTACCGCCGCAGAGCTGCAGGAGGCCTGGGCGCCGTGCTGGGAACCCAGGAGGACACGCTTTCCAGTTTGTCTTTTTCCTGTGAAAACCTGCCAGCCCTCTACCCTCTGCCGGAGAGTTTCCTCAGGTGGAAGGGCAGGTGGCAGCGCCAGCCCCTGGAGTGGGACTTTCCCGCTAAAGAGGTGTCGTCTTTGGGGCCAGAGTCGCTTGTCTTCTTGCCACGGGGCACCAAGGGGGTCAGAGCCCCGCCCTCTGACCCCTCCTAGGGTTGGACCACTTCCTGTCCCCCCCTCCACCTCCTCCCCCCACAGCTACCCCTGCTTGGCCCTCAGAGCCTAGCTCAGGGGATCACCTCCAAGTGGGCCTTGGAGCAGCTGCCCAGGCCACAGGCCCTGTCCCCAGCGCTGCTAACTTTCTAAGCATGTGCCACGGGGGCCCTAGCCAGGGCCCATTTCTGGCTGGTTTAGGTCTCCCTGGGGACCTGTGGGGGCAGGGGTGCCCCAGGGCCCCGCGTACCTGCGGGCACAGTGGTGCTCAACAGGTGCAGGGGTGGAGGACGTTTCTCCAGGCCTGGTGGGGGCGGCCGAGACGGGTCCGACTGGCCGCATATCGCGAGCCCCTGGCTGCGGCGGGGGGCCGTGCTTCCCCGCGCCTGCTGCCCCGCCAATGCCCGCACTCCACCGGGCCTGGGAATCCGGGGGTTAACAAGGCCCCACAGCCGCTGGGCATTACATTTCATTAAAAAAAAAAAAAAAAAAAAAAACCCACACAAGTCCACAAGCAAAAAAGAGGGAAAAAAAGTTCTTCTCAGGTGCTAAAAATATTATCAGGAAATACTTTTCAGCGGTGTGCTGTTTTAGGTTCCCCTCTGGACTCAAGGGCGCCTCTGTCTCTGCCACAGAAAATCCGCATTTATCAAAACCAAAACTGTTTTATCAAGCAGGCTCGTGTTCTGCGGCCAGGAAACCCGAGCCTCCCCAGCAGGCTGTGACATTTTAATTTAGGGCCTGAGTGTGTGTGCAATTTAGATGGGGAGCCCCGGGAGCTGCCCTCAGGATGCCCCGGGACGTGGGGCTCCGTGTGAGCCGAGGTGCGGACAGCCTCCCCCACCTGCACCTGGCGGGGCGGGGCCATGCAGGGCGGGGGTGGGGGCTCCAGGCACGGCTGCTAGTGGGAGGGGCGGGCTGGCTGCACCCCGCTCCATGGCTTTCTCTTTCCCTCCCAGGAGTGGCTGGCAGAGCACAGGTCCCCCTAGAGAAGCTGGCCCTCCCAGGTGGTGCAGCCCCAGGTAAACCAGCACCCGCTCCAGGATGAGGCTGGGGAGGTCACTGGATCCGAGGGGCAGGTAAGGTCCGGCTCCTGGGCAGGCAGCCCCAGCCCACCCCATCTGTCACCTCCCCATAGGGCTGGCCACCGAGGCAGGTGGGGGGCTGTGCAGCCCGTCCTGCGGCTCCTCCCTCCTGCACACGGAGCCCCTACACCCTGGGACACCCATGATGGCACCTCTGCCATCGATCTTAGGGGGTGATTGGAGCGGGCTCCACATTTCTTTCCTGGGTGCTCACTGCTGCTTTACGTGGGCAAATGGGGGGGAACCGGAAACGCCACTGCATGTGGCTCAGGGCGACCAGAGACCCCACCTCCCACAGGCAGCCCTGTCCATCTCCCCGGGTGCCCAGGACAAGCCCCACCCTGTGTCCCCATGGCGGCCGGACATCTGGGTCCTCTGGAGCTTCTGAGGCGGTTTTAATGACACAGGGAGACCTCCCAGCATTGTGTCAAGTAAAAGTTTTAAAAAAGAGGGTTCCAGTAGCCCATGTGCCATGACTCCAGCCATCCTGGGCCCAGCGTGCTGGAAATGCTGGATTTCACCCCAGGGGCTCCGCAGGTCGCGGATTGTGGGTGGTGATTACGTTCTTTTTGTTTCTCTGCTAAATAATTTTTTTTGCAATTATTTGGAAAATACTAATGTTTTGGAAGCCCATATAAGCAGTGCACCTGGTTCTAGCTGCCTCCCTGCACCAGCGACGGCCAACCCCGGCCCTGCAGCGACCGCCAACCCCGGGCCTGCGCCTGCCGCCCAGCCCGGGGTGCGCAGCGCGTCCTCGGGCGCCAGGAAGGTTGGCGCCGCCAGACCCGAGCACCCGAGGGGCCGGGTGGGACCCTCCAACACCCCCAACATGTCCCAAATTCCTCGGCTCCAGTCTCAAAGGTGCAGGGATCTGAAGGGATTTGGTGCCCATCTCAGACGGGGGCTGGGCCCCGCCTCCTCCCAGCCCCGCCTCCTCCCGGCCCCGCCTGTGTGGGTGTGGGGTCGCCGGTCCTGGGTGGGTTCGGCCCTCTGCCCACTGGGGGGTGGGGAGAGGCAGGGCTCAGTCTGGGGAGGCCTCCGAGGCCGCCCAAGGAGCCACGCGGGGGCTCAGGATCTCCTGACACGGGTGCACCGGTGACCCCAGGCTCCATGAGGTGCCCCAGGTGTCCGTCCCCGGCAGGGATCAGGCCTCAGGGCCACCTCTGAGTTCTCACTGACGTCCAGATTCCCTGTGGGGTCTAGAGAGAGACCCTGAGACTCACCCTCCCCTTGGAAGCGCCACGGATCAGCGCTGCCTCCACCAGGCTGGCCTCAGGGGCTGCTCCCGCCGAGTGCCCTGGCCCCACTGGGCTGTGGCTGAGGCTACTCTACAAACTGGAGGTGGCAGCACGAGACAAACGCAGTGTCCCAAAGCCTCGGTGGCTACAGGGTGACAGGGCTGCCTGTTTGCTGAGTGCTTCTGGCCTCTGGTCATGGGGAGGACTCACCATGGCCGTCTGGGGCTGGGGTGAGGAAACTGAGGCCCAGAGAGAGTGTCCAGGACGGCAGGGCTGGCGCAGGGCAGAGCTGGGGCCCACGTCCAAGGCCGGCGTCTCTCAGACTGACGCGGGGACCCGCGGGGCCGCTCGTGGGGGAGGGTGGGGAAGCGGCCGTGGCCTCCTCTGAGCTGGGGCGCAGGGCTGGCGGGAAGCAGGTCCCGGTGGGGCACGCGCGGTCCTTCCGCTTCCGACTCCGGGGAGGGCGCCGGGCAGGAGTCAGCCCCCTGGGCTCCCCGCATGCCCGGACCCCCAGCTCTCTCCTCCTCGGCCTCAGGCAGCGGGACGGGCTCAGCACCGCCGCCCCGTCCGCGAGCCGTCAGGACCCTGCGCCGCCGCGTCCCTGGGCAGACAGGGCGGCCTGGGCGGGGGTCCCGGCAAGGCCCTCAGCTGCGGACCAGGCGCCCAGAGGGCTGCTGTGGGGACGAGGGAGGGTCTCCGCGCCCCGGCCCCGGTTCTCAGTAATCGTCGGATTCTAAGGCACAGAGGCCCACACACTGCTGGAAATGTTCAAGAACATGCCAGTTTATTTCCATTAGAAAAAGCCTCTTTTGCTAAATACATGCTTTTTTGTCAAATAAGTGAAAACACTATCTCCTACGCTGATTTAACTGTTTGTGAAAATAGAAAAAGCTTAGAGAGCCCACGGCTTGCCGCGAGCCGGCAGGCTAAGGAGGGTGCGGGTGCCCGGAGCAGGGCAGGCTCCGGCGACGGGGAACTGACTGGGCCGCGGGGGCCCGCGGTCGCACGGGTCACAAAGCACAGGAGGCGTCTGGGGACGAAGCCAGGCCCCTCTGACCCGGCCGGCGGCGCGGAGCAAACACGCAGCGGCGCGCCTGCGCAGGCCCACGGCGCCGCTCGGTCTCCATGGCAACCAGGGCCGGGTCCCACCGGACTGTCCCGGCGCTCACAGGCTGGAGAGTGGGGGCTCCGTGATGGCTCTGCATTTCACCCCCACGGCCTCTCGTGGCCCGTGAGTCACGGGGACTTGCATCTGAGTCATTTCCAGCCACCTGCCACCGTGTCGGGCCGCGGTTCCTGGACACGGAGGTCCCGCAGCCTCTGGGCCTGGGGCGGAGGTGGCCGCACAGGACACTGTGTTTGGCTCCAGCCGGTGGAAATGTCCCCACGTGTTTTCCCGTGTGTGCAGAGCCGAGGGCACGCACGCGGCTGGGCGCGGGGGCCGCCAGGTCAGCACGCCGGGAGCGGAAGCTGCGCGCCCGCCAGGGCAGGGCTGCGGGGAGGCGCAGAAGCCCCGGCTCTCTGCAGCGGGGACGGCGGTGGCAGATGAGAGGCCGCTGCAAGGTCCGGCGCCAGCTGCAGGCGGAGTCCCGGGGGCGGGAGGAGCTCTGCCGTCCGGGGGCACAGAGGGAGCGGGTGGGCTCCAGGGGTCGGGACGCGCCTTGCGCCAGCATCGCGCCCACCCCACTGGACCCCGTTTGGCCGGCCCCGTTGTGCAGAGCGCGGGGCTGCTGTTTCCAGCAGCGGCCCAGGCAGCCTGGGCAGGGCTCACTGCCTGGCCTGGCCGAGCTGCACCTGTCGCCGCTGCCGCACTTCCCGGTCCAGCCGCTCCATCAGGCCGGCCACCTGGGGACAGGGCAGGGGCTCGGTGGGGTGGGCAGGCCTCGCGCCTGGGCCCCCAAGGCACAGGGGTGTGGAGAGCTCTGTGGGGGAAGGGCTGGGAGGCCACCGTCCACGGCGCCTAAGGAGAGGTGACATTTGTGGGAGAGAATCACCAGGCAGAGGGACGGACTGACCAGCAGACAGGGCGCAGCCCCAGACCTTGTCGTGAACACCCTTCCTGGGGGCCCTGGGGCCCGAGGCAGCCGCACCCCCACCGTAGGCCAACCCCCTTCCATTCAGGCCATGAAAGCACTCAGGATGCTGAGGAAATACATGTTCCTCTATTTTTAAGTTTAGCAAGCATGGTTTGAGGGGTCAGGGACATTAGCTTGGGAGTGACACTGGGCAGTGATGTCACCTCTCTGGGCCTGGGTTTCCTCATCTGCAAATGAGGGTTTGCCCAGAGAGCTCCAGGCTCAGCGGTCGGCCCGGCAGGTGTGTTGTTTGTGCACACGCCCCAGGCTTGCCATGCTTCCTTGCCCACTTAACTGTGCCCACGTGTCCCCACGGGTGCCGCTGCTCACCCTGTGACGACTCTGAGAGGCAGGTGCTGCAGCTGTGTGTGCCAGGCACAGTCTCAGCATCTGGAGCACAGTGATCCTGACGGGGACTGTCCTCACCACCCCACTTTGTAGACGGGCGCAGAGAGGGTGTGACACGCCCCAGAATGCACACTCCACCTCTGAGTGAGTGTGATGTGGACCACGGCCCTGTGCCCTTGAGGGGCAGAAGTGCAGGGAGAGCCAGAGCTACGTGGGGCCCCCGGCTGGCAGCAGAGAGCACCTCGTTTCGGAGGGTTCCAGCGGAGGCCAGGCCATCACCCCATAGGGTGCTGTGAGGTGCAAGTCCTCCCTCCCCTCCCTGTGCCCCCGGGGGGGGCTGGGGGTCTGGCCCTACCTGCTCCTCCAGCACCTTTATTTGCCGCTGGTGGGCCTGCTTGCGGGAGTCCAGGGCCTGCGTGGTCTGCCGCTGAGCCCCGCACAGACGCTCTGCCTCCGCGGCCGAGTCCCGCCGGTGCCGGGCGGTCAGCTCCCAGAGCCGCTGGGCATGCGCCTGCTCCAGCTCCGCCGTCTGGGCCTGGGCGGGGACGCTCTGCTGTCTGCTCCCCCGAGGGCACACAGAGCCCTGGGGTGGGAGTGCCGTGGGGCGCCCCACCCCACCCTTGGGGCCGCTGCCCACTGCTGGGTGCTGGCGCTGGCCCAGGACTGGCCCACAGACCGGGCGTTTAGTGCACAGTCAGCCCACAGGTCTTGGGTTCGAGCCACCTGCTCAGGGCTTTGGCCCAGCTAGAGCCAAGCCACAGCCTCCAGGGCGGGCCTGAAACCTGTTCTAACAGCATCCTGGCTTCCTTGTGGCCAAGCTGGAACCTGATTCCTGCCCCTCATCCCCCTTGCTGTTTCCTTGTCTGGGGACGGGTGTGCCCAGCAGTGCATGGGGAGACCAAACCCTCTGAGGCCCTTTCTGTGGGTGTCAGGCCCTGGGCTTCCGGTGAGCCCCCCATAAGGGCCCTCGACATCCCACCACTCCCACAGGGACTTCAATGTCTCAGGAAAGGCGGGGGCCCTGGAGAGAAACTAAGTGGGGCCCAAGGAGCCTTGCGTCTGGGTTCCAGCTCTGCCTGGGTCCTCGCTGTGACCTGGGTAGACCTCACTGTTGTCTGAGCTCTGTCTGTCCAGCTGCCATTCCCATGTGTGCGAGCACATGCACAAGACAGGGGCACACTGCCCACCCCTGTGGGACCCACACCACCCCACATCCTCGGCTGGGTACACAGAGCTCCACTGGCCCCCCTAAACTGCAGCTGCTGGCTCTGCCCACTCCTGGTGCAGGCTGTGCAGGGACTGGTCCAGCTGCTCCTTCTCAGCCCCCAGCCTCGCCATGTCCCCTCCCTCCTCAGCGGCTCCTGTTCTGTCTGCAGAGAGCCCAGGGGCAGCATGCGTGGTGTGGCCTCCTGGCGGGGGTGTGAGGTAAGGCCAGCCTTCCCCCCAGGGAGCATGGGGGTGCCTCTGGGCAAGGCTCTGACCCCCTTGAGAGCTGAGGGGGTTGGGAAGGGCACTGCCCTGGGCCATCTGTCACCTCAGCCAGAGTGGGGAGGACGAGCATGGGGCCAAGTCCCCAACCTGCTACAGGCCAGCAGAGGTCCCCACTGACAGTCTTGGCAGGGAACTGTGTGTGTCCTGGTGGGGTCCCAGGGCCTGCCCCAGCCCTCAGGGCTCTTCCAGGCTGAATGAGCCCGATCCCCTGCACGCCCTGGTGCCTGCCCTCTGCAGCTGGCACTCGGAATCTGCTGAGCTCGTACAGGCACCAGCCCTGCGAGCGGAACTCTCTCGCCGACTCAGCCCCAAAGCCTGTGGCATTGCCATCGTTGTCCCCACTCTGTGTCCTCCTCATGGGCTGCAAGTGGCCCCAGTGGAGCCCCCTTCTTAGTCACCCACCCCCACCCTGATGGGCACAGGGGAGGAGCAATGAGCTGCAGGTCAAATGTCAGGGAAGGTTACCCAGGAAACCAACATTTTCTATGAGACAGTCGGTGGGGCTCCTTCTGTCCCCTTGTGGATGGTCCCTCTGGGGGAAGGAATTGAATCTAAGAATTTTCCCCCAGAGGGCAGCATTAGAGGAGGAACAGCACCCAACCACCCAGAGAGCCTGCTTCTGGCGACCCCAGATCCCCCGGGGCATGTCTCATGGGTCTGATCTCATGACCCCCAGGCTTGCTGGGGCTCAGGCAAGTGCTGGGGCAGGACTGGAGCCCAGGCCCTGCTCTGTACACCAGGCTGCCTGCGCTACCCCTGCTGGGCCCAGCCCTGCGGGTCCTGTCTGCTGGGGCCATGTCCACAGGGGCAGTGGCCTCGGGCTGGAGTCCCGGGTCAGTGTTCGCTTCAGTGCCAGGCAAACCTGCCTCCTGGCCTCGGGGCTGGAGCTGGCCTGGTCGCTCAGAGGCCCTGAGATAGGGCGGGTCATTTGCATGGGTAAAGTCATGGGGTTGGTGGGCAGAGCTTCACAAAAATAAGGATCTTTTTCTTCTTCAGGACTGAGAAGAACAGAGTCCCCTTCCACTGAAAAAGGAAGTCCTGTTTCTTTAAAAATCCAGTTACACTCCTGGAAGTGCACATTATAAAGAGAAGCGAAAAGTGAAATCCAAAATAAATAAACGGCCACATCCGGGTTCTCCTCCCGAGACACCAATAAAGGGTTTACGGGCTTGTGGGCCCCTCACAGCTGACCTCCTGGAACTCATTAGCTGTTCCTTCCCTCCCCCACCCGGCCTCCAGGGACCCGCAGCAGGCGCCGTGCCCACGCCGGCTCTGCTGCCCCAGCAGTGCCATTGCGGTCACACCGTCGCACCCACCCCTGCCCCCAGCACCCCAGCAGCGTCCACGGGAGGCTGGAACCCCACAGCTGCATAGCTTGGGCCAGACCCCACTGCAGGTCCCGCTGCCCACCCTCCTTTGTGAGGGCAGGTGGCCCTCAGTGGACAAGCTGGCCGGCAGCTCTCGTGCCTGTCCTGGCCTGCCGGCCTCTGTCCCCCAGAGGGCTGGCTGCGGGGCCTTGAGCAGGCAGCAGGGCCTCAGGAAGGGCTGCCCGGCTCTGGGATCCCGGCCCAAGGACGTGGGCCATTCCCGTCCCTCCCCGCCCCATTGGCTTCCGGAACAAACTTCCCAAACAGAACAAGCTCCAGGACCCCCGGTGCTGGTGGGAGTGGGAGGCCTGTGCATGAGGTGTCCACCACTGTGTGGCACCGGCTGGACACCTGGCTTGGCTTTCCGGGCCACCCCCTCCAGCTGGGTGACCCAGACACTGTCCCGTGGCCTCTCCTGATCTCTGCAGCCTCTGCGTGGCAAGGCGGTAGCTGGGAGGGGGTGGGTTTGGGGCTCCGGGGCCACGGGGGCCATGAGGAGCCTGGACAGCAGGGCCCAGGGATGCAGAGCTGGGGGGGTCTGGTCCAGAGGGGATCCTGGCTGGCGCCCCCACCTTGCACTGTGCACCCCCAGTGTGGGGCCTGGCCCCTGGGAGACACCAGCCTCTCCTGCCCATACCAGTCTGCGGGCCACACAGTCACCTCTCGGGACCCATGTTCTAGAAAGACCAGTGCCCAGTCCTGCACAGCCCTGGTTTCCCTGCCTGTCACAGACAGGCACCGCTGCACAGACGGTGGGGAGGATGCACGGAGGGGGGGACGGGTGCAGGGCCACCTGGGGCTGGGACCCTCGCCCGCCACCTGGGGGTGGTTGCATGCACCCGCCCCTTGCTGTAGGGGGGAGGCCGAGTGTGAGCGCGGGTGTGGGGTGTGTACGGAGGACGGTGGGCGGGAGCCTGGGGTGGGGGACATTCTGCCCGGTTCCCAGCGTTTCCCCGCATTGCCACTTCCTACAAGGAGGAAATGCCCAGGCCTCAGTTTCCCCACCGGTGAGCCTGGCGACCCCGCTCCTGATTCCAACCCAAATGGCTCTGCTCCATCTGGTTTCACGTGTGGGGACCGGGACCCCCCACACCCGGGGGCAGAGTTCAGCCACCAGAATCACTGGCCAGCAGGACCTGGGACGGGCGCCCCCTGCTCTCTGCACCCCTGGGCGTGCCCACTGTCCTGCCCACCCCAGACATGGCGGGCTGTGTCCGACCTCCGGGCTGGGGACGCTGCCTTGCACCCAGCCTGTGTCGGGAGGTCAGTGGGGATGGCAGGACTGGGTGACGCCTGTCACTGGGACTTCACCCCTCGACCACACGAGCTGCTCCTGGTCTCTCGCGGGGGCCAACGCGGTCCACTGGGACCCAGCCTGTCCCCTCGGAGCTTTGGGGGGGAGGGGCCGCGGTGCGAGGTGTGCCGGCCCCGCTCGCTTTGGCTGCTGCCTGTCCACATGGTGGCCTTTATGGCAGGAGCCGCTGCCACCAAGAACAGGAGAGTCTCGTGGTGCGGGGTCCCCAGGCCACAGCCTCAGTCAGACGGGGGCTCGGACACCGGTGACAAAGCGGGGATTTGCCCCAACCTACGGTGCCTCCCCAGACAGCCACGCAGGCGCAGGGTGCCAGCCCCAGGGCTGTGGGCATCCACAGGGATCCTCCCGCTGTGGGCTGCGCCTGCGCCGGGCCCATCCCCACTGCGGGGAGCCGACACAGAAGCCCGCCGGGCCGGCAGCGCCTGTCTGGACTGGGCAGGAGCCCCCCAGTCCTCGCGGCCCCGTCGCCCCTCAGCCACCTGCGCCGCCCTACCTGTGCCTGCTGAGCGCGCAGTGCCGCGAGCTCCCCCTGCAGCCGGGCCCGCTCGGCGCGCAGTGCTGCCGTCTGCTCCCCCAGGGCACTCTCCGCCGCCTCCTGCTCACGGTGCCGCCCGAGCACCTGCCCAGAGACGTGCTGTGGGCCCAGGGTCGGAGGGCCCGGCTTATTCTTTCCCCGTAAACCACGGGTCCACCGCAGACCCCTCTGTTGTAGGGGTGCACGCTGTGGGGTGGCACACCCAGCCCTCTGGCTCCCGTGGGCCCTCCAGCCTCCGTTTTCTCACCTGCCGGCTGGGGATTGGGTGGTGTCCACCTGCCTGCAGCACCTGCCTGCACCTCCCTTCACGCGAGGGGCTGACTAGGCACAGGAGTGCAGGGCCTCTTCCTGGTAAGCTGTTCACCACCTCCTGGTGACAGCGTACCTGCCCTCCCGGCGACCCCTCACCTGCTGCAGGGGCTCCGGCGACCCCGCAGCCTCCTGGCACCTGAGCTCTTCCAGCATCCTCGCCTTTCTGGCCAGGCCCTGGCTGTGCCTCCTGCTCTCGTGGAGGGCCTGGTGCAGGGCGTCCAGCTGCTCCTGGGGGGAGACAGACACAGGCCCACCTGGAAACCCTGGGGGCCCCCCGGGGGACGGAGGCCCAGGGCGTCTGCCCGGCTATCCTGCAGGTCTGTGTCGCTGGGATGTAAACAGGCAAGAACACGGCCTGTCACCAAGCAATGTGCGTGGATTGGGTGGTTTGTGTTTCTAATGTAACTACAGGGGCGTGTGGACCCCCAGGAAACCCGAGACGGAAGTCAGGAGGGCCCGGCAAGCAGGCCTGTTGGCCCGGCGTGGCGAAGGCTGGGTTTGGCAGCTTCTCTGCCGCAGCCAGAGTGGTCTTGGGGGGCGCGTCCTCGGCGTCCCCACCCTGCCTTTGCCCTCTGTGGCACCACTGCCCCAGGATGAGGCCACAGAGTCCTCCCCGAGGTGCTCGGAGCCCGTCTGGCTCAGACCTGCTGCCCTCTGCTCGCAGTGGCACCCGGGGACCCCCAGGCACAGCTGGCCCCAGACAGAGCCAGGAGCCCTGGGGCCAGGAGGCAGGAGTGACCCTGGGCCTCCCCCACTGGCCCGGGCCCTCGGCTGGGCTCTCGATGTCCTCGCTGCCCAGGCACAGCCCAGACAGTGGCCCGAGTGCACGTGCCACCCTGCAGTCCCGGCCCCCTCCCTGCCCTCAGGAACTCGCCACCTTGCCAACCTGTGCCCGCTGTGCCCGCCCCTCCTGCCTCGGCCAGACCGGCTCACGGTCCGTCTTACGATTCGCTTCCACAATTTTCCTGGAAAATCTCAAACCTCTATTCTTCCTTGTAAACTTTGCAATTAGCTTGTCCAGTTTCCCTCTAAACACACCACAAACAAATAGACAAAACCAAACCAGAAGAAGCAAACCACCAACAAACAGCTGACGAACCAGGAGCACAAACATCACAAGAAAACCGCTGTCACCGCCCACAGCCGCAGCCTCTCCCCAAGACCCGGCACAGGCGGCAGGAAGAGGCGCAACACGCAGTCACGCCTCTAAATAGCCCTTGAGTTAAAGAGGAAATAAAAATGGAAACTCCTAAAAAATTTGGTTAAAAGGAAAAAAAAATTCATATCAAAAACCAGTGGGACACAATCAGGGAAAAATGGGTGACACTGAATGCTTTCAATATCGAGAGGGAAACCCCGGCATGACCACACCACGACTCCGTGTAAGAAATCAGAAACGTTACAACAGGAAAGACAACGAACAGAGGATGTTAATAAAAACGGAAACCAACAAACTAGACAGACATGAGGGGACGGACACAAGTTGATGCTTCGAGAAGACCAAGCACCGGCCGTCCACGGGCCCGGACGCCACAATGAGGACAGGGGCAGACAGGACGTCCACGGGCCCGGATGCCACACTGAGGACAGGGCCGGACAGGACGGTGCAGAGGGACGCGGCCCCAGAGCTCTGTCCGTGCGAGGGAGGCGGACGCCTCGCCCCGGGTGCCAAAACCTGACCCAGAGGAGATGGAAGCCGAGACAGCAGCTGCACAGAAAGGGATCGGAGAGGGAGCGGCTATTCCCGACACCAGGGCTGCGGAGCGTGTGCAGGGAGGTTCATCAGCCTTGCAGGAAAATGCAATTCCTGTGCCAGCCTGACTGTCCCAGGTAGTAGGATAAGACGGAAAGCCACCAACTCATTCAGGCTGAACACGAAGACGTCTGAAAACTACGGCACACAAAGGAATCACGATGCAAACACTTCTGACAAAACGTGAGCGATCAACTCCAGCTGAGGTCCCCGCTCCACGCTGCGGCCCTGCGACCCTGGGCAGCCCCGCCAGCCCCGCGGACACCCGGACTTTGCTCCTACAGCCTGAGCCCTGGGGGGAGGCGGGCCGCAGGGTGACACCCAAGGTGTGAGCGGCTGGTGGGTGGACGTGGCCTCCGGGTGCAGGGGGGGCGCGGCCTGGGCGAGAGTCCAAGGACGCTGTGAGCCCCTCGGAGCCCTGGGGCCAGGACCGGGCGCCAGTCCCAGGATAACCCCGGCGGCCTCTCCGCAAGGGCGCGAGGAGGGTGCCAGGCCTCCCGCCTGCGGGCCCCCTGCCGCGGCGTTCCCTCCCGGCGCTGGGCTCAGGTCTGCACTGTTGTTCTGCTGGATTCCCAGGGTAGCCGTGGCAACGGGAAGGGATTTGCTCTCAAACAAGAATCTTACTGTTTGCAAAGCACAGCCTACCATTTAATTAGAAAAATATGTTTTTAATTAACTGTCTCTTAACAACCACATTGGCTTATGTGAAACGGGAAAAAAACATCCACGAAAGTGCAAGCAGTTGTGTCGTATGCGGAGCTCGTGCCGGAACAGGCCGGCGGTTTGGCAGAGCCGGGACGGGCGCCAGGCCTGCCTCTGGGTCCCTGCGACCCGGCCTGGCGCGGGAGGGGCGGCCATGTGCGGCCCCCTTGTGGCCCGAAGCGCCGTGGCCCCGAGCTCCCCGCCGGGGTTCGCTGTTTGTCACAAGCGGGGGCCTCCAGCCAGCTGGTGACTCAGGTGTGCCTGGTTCCCTCCCCAGACACCCACCACAATGACCCACAGGTCACAAAAATTAGGGAAAACGTTCAGCGCTGGACATTAGAGACCGTGAGGGTTCCTGAGGGCAGATGGAGCCAACCTGGCCTAAAAACAGGAGAAATGATCATGGCCAGAATCACAATAAAAAATTGACACAATAGTGATAGATTTTACCAGACTTCACTGAGCAGATTCTAGATCAAGGTGAGAATTTTTTTTTTTTTTTTTTTTTTTTTTTGTGACAGAGTCTCGCTTTGTTGCCCGGGCTACAGTGAGTGCTGTGGTGTCAGCCTAGCTCACAACAAACTCAAACTCCTGGGCTCAAGCAATCCTACTGCCTCAGCCTCTCGAGTAGCTGGGACTACAGGCATGCGCCACCATGCCCGGCTAATTTTTTCTATATATATTTTAGTTGGCCAGATAATTTCTTTTCTATTTTTTAGTAAAGACGGGGGTCTCACTCTTGCTCAGGCTGGTCTCGAACTCCTGAGCTTCAACGATCCGCCCGCCTCGGCCTCCCAGAGTGCTAGGATTACAGGTGTGAGCCATCGCGCCTGGCCCAAGGTGAGAATTAATACGGCTGCAGCGGATCTGAGCGGCACCCAGGGGCCCCTCGGCACGTGTGTGGAGACCCCAGGTGGAACCCAGCACCCCGACACGTGGCGCAGAGGGTGGGGTGCAGGGAGGCCGCAGGGTGTGGGGGTGACCGGCTCTCTCCCACCAGGCCTGGGGCACGCGGGTCACAGCAGCGAGGGGCCCGGCAGGCGAGTGGCCGGGAGGCGCAGGGCACCACCAGGACGGTGCCGCTGGAGGGTGGGCCCTGCCCTCCCTGCCTGTGGCACAGTAAAGCTCTGGGGACACAGTCCTGCCTGCGATGCCGGCTCCCCGGGGACACCGAGCCGCAGGTCTCAGAACCTT
Organism: Lemur catta; assembly: GCF_020740605.2. Lineage (NCBI taxonomy): Eukaryota > Metazoa > Chordata > Mammalia > Primates > Lemuridae > Lemur > Lemur catta. The sequence continues at coordinate 1,055,352 of NC_059135.1, forward strand.
TCTCTCCGCCTTTCCTTGGGCCTGGAGTGGCCGGAGGGGGACGCACGAGGGCTCTGGAGCCTCCTCCCACCCCCGACTTTCCACTCGACCAGAGCTCCTTTCTTTAGAGACGCGAGGGGACCATCACAACAAAGCAGCAATTCATTGCGGTCAAGAGAGCAAAGTCAGTCCCAGTAATCAGAGCTGAGGGTCTCTCGTTAAAAAGAGACGCGAGTTATTGCAAGAAAGGGTAACGCGTGTCGGAAAGCGGTAACTGCCGTTCTTCAGTGAGACCAGAGCAGGGGCCAGAGAGCGACGGCCCCGGAGAAGCGGGTGGCTACGCGGGTGCCATGGAGGCAGGAGAAGCAGGCGGCTACGCGGGCGCCGTGGACGAAAGAGAAGCGGGCGGCTACGCGGCCGCCGTGGAGGCAGGAGAAGCGGGCGGTGCACGGCGGGCGATGCCGTTAGCCAGGCCGGGTGAGGCCAAGATCCTCCCAGGACCTAGGACGGACTTGGGACAAACCGTCCACAGGGTGTGGAGCGTGGCGGGAACGGGGACCCCTGGGGTGAGAGGAGGTGTTGACAGAGGGGCTGCAGTGGGGACAGCAACGCGTCAGGCTCAGCCGTGACGGTTCAGAAGCTCGGTCACATGTGGGCTATATGCTTTTTGCTTTTTCCTGCGAAAAAGTTACTTATCAGCTGAAAGTGTGGACTATTTGAATAATTTGTAAAGGTTGATTTAAAAGGTCTATTTCAAAACGCGTAACCTGCACACAGAAAACGCTACGTTCAGACACGCACGGAACGCACCTGTGGAACACGCGTGAGAGGACACCGGCCCCACCAGCCAGCGGCAGCCCCTGGCCCTTGGCCCACGTCCCCCAGCAGCCCACAGGCCATCTCCCGGCCGGGCCACCTGCACCCGTGGGCCCCTCCAGGCCGTCGTGCCCAGCAGCCGTGGCCGAGGGCTCTTCCTGAAACGGAAATCCCCTCTCCCCGCTCAGCCTCCTTGCCGGCAGCTCCCGGTGAGGAGGACGCACCGTCGCCTGCTCGGCAGCCCGGCCTCTGTCTCTGCCGCTGCCCTCTCCCCTCTCCCCTGCGGGAGGCCCCTCCTCAGGGGCTCACGGCCCTGCCTGCCTGGCCTGAGTGCTGACAGCCCTTTGGTGGCCTCTGCGGCCGCCAGGCTCCCAGGCCGTGTGGAGCCAGCGGGGCCGGGGTGGCCAGGCCTGGCCTCTGCGTGTGTGCTCTGAGCCGAGGCCTGTCCGGCTCCCTCCTTGGAGTGGGGAGACCGCAGTCGTGTTGCCTCTGTGCCCCGTCTTCTAGCACGGGCTCCGGGAGCCCTGGGTCCCTGCCGTGGCCACTCAGGGGCCTCCGCCAGGCACCCCGTCCTCTAGGCTTCTGCGGTCTGCAAGGGAGTGCTCTGGAGTGACCCGGCTGGCCCCGCCCGGGGTGGGTATAGGGCTCCCTGCCAGCCCCCCGTCCTCCCAGGCCTGGCTGCTCCTTCTCACCTTCCCCCCACAAAGCCTGGCATGAGGCGTGTTTACCCGAGTGTGCCCTGCACAACCCCCTCCTGTGCCTGAGAGCCGCGGACTGGAGATCGGTCCCGGGGCAGCAAAATTGTGACCCCACGAAGAGCCCCAAGCCAGGCCAGGGCCACCTCTGGGCCTGCCACTGTGGCCTCCGAAGGCAAGAAGGGCCTGGGGGCCGTGGCTCTGCCCTCACTGGCTGTGCCACCAGGGCCAAGTCCTCAGTTTCCCCAATCTGTAAAGTAAGGGCTAGGACCACCATAAAGATGGCTGTGCCAGGATGGCCCCAGGGCCCTGTGCCACACTCTGATGACCTTTGAGGCCACCGGCTGCCGCCCGGCTTGTGCCTCTGTCCACAGGGACCCGCCCGGCTGCCCCCAGCCCCTGCGCTGATCCTCCCCAGAAGCCCTCAGAGCCCCCTCCCTCCACCTCCCGCTCTGTGGCCTCCTCCCAGGCTGTGAGGGTGACCCAAGGCCCCGTCCCCAGGTCCCCGTCCCCATCGCTGCATGCCCCACCTGCAGCCGCCGCTTCTCCTGGCCGGCTGCCCGCAGGCTCGCCAGGTGCTCGGTCTGCAGCTCGCGGAGGGCCTCCTTCTGCAGGGCCCGCGATGTCCGGGCGCTGTTTAGCGCACTCTCCGCCCGGCGCCGGCCTGTAGGGCAAGCAGGGTGCCTCAAGGGTCCCCACGCCCCTCGCAGTCCACAGGCTGCCAGTCGGAGGCGGGTGGGCTCGAGCGCCTGGCACTGGCTGGTGGGAGGAGAGAGGCTCCTCCGTCCTCGCAGCTCAAGGGCCCTGGGGGCCGGCGGGGTTGCCGCTCCCCGACTGGACTCCAGGTCCCCCCCGGCCCGGCCTGCTCCCCCAGCTCTTCCCTTCCTTCACCTCCACGTCCCTGCTAGGCCCTGTGCCCACCCTCCTGGCAGACCCGGAGATAGGCTGGGGGCAGCAGGCCGGGCCTCCCTGGGTGGGAAGCGGGTGCCAGGCAGGGGCACGGACAGCGCAAAGGCCCTGTGGGGGGAGGGGCTGCAGATGGCGGCGGGAAGGGCCTCGTGGGGTCTGTGGACTTTGTTCCCCTGTGGTGCGGGCGTCGCTGCCGAGGAAGCTCCCACCGTGCCGAGCGCTGGGGCAGCCTCAGAAGCACGCGCGGGTTTGGGTGTGGCGGGTTTGGGTGTCTCGGGTTTGGGTGTCACGGGTTTGGGTGTGGCGGGTTTGGGTGTCTCGGGTTTGGGTGTGGCGGGTTTGGGTGTCGCGGGTTTGGGTGTGGCGGGTTTAGGTGTGGCGGGTTTGGGTGTCGCGGGTTTGGGTGTCGCGGGTTTGGGTGTGGCGGGTTTGGGTGTCTGTCGCGGGTTTGGGTGTCTCGGGTTTGGGTGTCGCGGGTTTGGGTGTGGCGGGTTTGGGTGTGGCGGGTTTGGGTGTGGCGGGTTTGGGTGTCTCGGGTTTGGGTGTCGCGGGTTTGGGTGTCGCGGGTTTGGGTGTCGCGGGTTTGGGTGTGGCGGGTTTGGGTGTGGTGGGTTTGGGTGTCTCGGGTTTGGGTGTGGCGGGTTTGGGTGTCTCGGGTTTGGGTGTGGCGGGTTTGGGTGTCGCGGGTTTGGGTGTGGCGGGTTTGGGTGTCTCGGGTTTGGGTGTCGCGGGTTTGGGTGTGGCGGGTTTGGGTGTGGTGGGTTTGGGTGTCACAGGTTTGGGTGTGGCGGGTTTGGGTGTCGCGGGTTTGGGTGTCTCAGGTTTGGGTGTCACGGGTTTGGTTGTCACCCCAGGGCCATCCCTGAGCGGCCGACGGCCACACGCTCATGGTGGTTGGTAGCCGGGGACCCTGGTGCTCCCCGCAGACGCTCCTGGGGGTGGGGAGTGGTAGGGGAGGGAGCTCACCTTCCTCCGCCTGGGTCAGGGCCGTCTGCAGCTGCTCCGCGCGGCTCTGGGCTCGGGCACGCTGGCTCTCCGCCTCGCTCAGCCGGCTGCTCAGGCTGGCCACCTGCACGCGGCAGTCGTCCTGGGCAGGAAGGCGGAAGTCAGCGGGGCAGCTGGGAGGGCAAGCAGAGGGCCGGGGTCCTACAGGGGGTGGGGTGCCGGGGGCAGCTCACAGTCTAGCTTGGGGTCACAGGGGCGGGGTGGCGGGTGGCTGTGGGCTGCTGGGGGTCGAGCTGGGGGGCTGAGCTGACCCACAGGCCTGGGGGGGGGGGCCAGGGAGCTGAGTGGGGCTGGGCCCAAAGGGTCCCGGTTTCCAGTACAGATGCAGGGTGGGGAGCTGGCGGTGTGGCCCATAGCCTGGGGGGCGGGGAGCTCTGCAGGGGCTGCCCCTGGCCAGGACAAGGGCCTGCGTGGGGCCCGAAGGCAACAGGTGTCCACAGAGGACCCATGGCCAGGGCTTGGTGGCCGTTTGTCTTTTGCATAGCCCGACCCACTTGAGTCCCGTGTCCACCCTGTCACCTGGAGAGTGGGGAGGGGACCCACAGGTAGCTCTGGGGGAGCCCTGGGGCCGGGAGCACCAATGGCCGCAGGGAGCCTGGCCCCTATGTGAGGGGTCACTAGGCACATGCTGAGGGTGGCCTGGCGGGTCTGTTCTGCAGTGTCCCGGCCCCTGGGGACAGTTCTTCAGGCGATGGCATGGGATGGAGAATGCCCTGTCCCGGACCAAGTGGGTGTCACCGCAGGGCCTGGCTCCAGGGCCTTTGCAGCCAGCCTGGCGGAGGGGCAGTGCCCAGCTGCGGACGGCGGCCGGGTTTCGAGGGTCGGTGGTATTACTGGAATTCATGGCGACAAACCAGGACTGTCTGGACACTGACCCACAGGGTCTCTGCAGGCCCAGGGGCAGAGGGACAGGCGCACGGCAGTCTGGGGGAGGGGATGAGTTTGTCCCCATCTCCCAGAGCCCCCAGGGCATGGGCTGGGTGGGTGGGAGGACCCAGGCCCCTCTTACCCGGCCCCGCTGGGCATCCCAAAGCCTCTGCACAAGGTCCCCCAGGGCGTCACGCACAGAGGCCACGTCCATGACCTCTGGTCCGTGGTCTCTGGGTGTGGGCGAGCGGGGGCTGGTGGGGGCGGCGGCGCCCTGTGGCCCTCGGCGAGGCTGGGAGCTGTGGGAATCTGCAGGATGGGTTGTGGGTGGAAATCAGGGGCCCGTGAGTGCCCTTCCCCCTTCTCTCTGCTGCCCCTGCCCACGGGAGCTCAGGGGCGCCGCACAGGCTCCTAAATTGCTGGGACCAGCCCAGCCCCCGACTATGTGGGTTGTGAGGCCCCAGAGGGCTTGGGGTGCCCCAGGCAGGGGACAGAGTTGGGACAGGAGCCCAGCTGTCCCCACTGAGGATGCTGACCGTTGGCAGGGGAGCCTGGCCGGGCAGGGGAGGCCGAGGGGCTGTGTCCCCCGAGCCCCAGGCCCCAGTGCAGCGTGGAGCACAGCCGGCCCAGCTGGGCCTCCGTGTCCCGCCGGGCGCCCTGGGCCTGGGCCAGCTCCTGCTCCAGGCTGCGGATGCGGTGACAGGCCCCGTCCAGGCCAGCCTGGAGCCCGTCGGCCACGCCGCTGGCCTGCTGCAGCTGCCCGGTGACCCCGTGCAGCTCGGCCCGCAGGGTCTGCTCGGCCTCCCGGCTCTCGCGGAGGTGCTCCTGGAGCTGCCGTCCCCGGGCCTCCGCCTCTGCCAACTTCCGCTGCAGCCCCAGGACCTGTAGGAGGGACGTGGGGGCTGCCACCACCTGGGCCTGGAGGACCCGGGCGCAGTCAGGCTGAGAGGGCGGCCCCCATCACTGCCCGACCCACCCGCCCTCCCAAGACTCGGCCCGGGTCTCTGGGCCTTGAGCCCTGGGCAGGCCACGGCTGGACGGACCCGGGTCTGCCTCCCCGCTGGCCCCAGAGTGCAGGGCCCGTCCCAGCTCCCTCCCTGGGTGGCTGCTGCATAAGGACCCTTCCACGACAGAGGTGTGGGGCTGCGAGGTCACGTGGGGTCCCACGGCTGAGCCCCACGCTCCCAGGTGTGGTGGCTGCCACACGTGTGGCTTTGGGTCTGAACCGAGCCTCGGCCCCTTCAGGCTGGGGGCGGTCCACGGCCCCTGGCCACGTGCAGCCCAGCCCCTGAGCACGCAGAATGGAGGGGCTGGGCTGGGCTGAGCAGAGGGGTGCGTGGGACACGCGTGCAGCTGTGGGCAGAGCGTGAGTTCACATCCCGGGGCTTTCAGGACACTGACCACTCGGGGCCTCCCTGCCTCTCCCCAGGCTCAGAACTCTGCTGTTTTCTAACACTCAGAAACACTCGGGGGGTCACGGTTTCGGCTCGATCTGGTCACTCGGAGTCCCTTCCCCGGCACCGGCTGCACCCAGAACGGCAGGAGGTGGGAAGGGGACAGACCCACGGGGGCCACGAGGAGACGGGGCAGGCCTGGACCTGCCCTGCTGCCCCCCAGCCCGTCTGCCTCCCTGGGCCCCTCCCCAGGCCCTGCCAGTGGGCAGGCAGCCCCCACCTCCATGCGGGCCCCCCCAGGGCAGCCTCCCCCGCGGCCACCTCCCTCTGCAGCGCCAGCGCCTCACGCGCACAGTGGCCCGCAGCCCCGCTCTGCTCTCTCCTCTGCCTCTGGTTCTCAGCCTGCAGGGTCCCCGCCTGGGGGCGTGTGGATGGCTCTGCCGAGGTCCCGGGCTTCCACGCTGGACCCGGCCAGCCCCGGTTCTGCGCTCACACGCCCTCCCTCAGGGCCCACACGCAGGAGGCCCAGGCTGAGCCCACCTCTGGGCCCGGGGCCGTTGGCCCCCAGCTGCTCCCACCCTGGAACCATCTCCCCAGCCTGGTGCCTCCTCTCTGGGGCTGGGACACTGGGGGGACGTGGGGCAGGGAGGCGGCTCGGTGGGCGCAGGTGTGCAGGGATGAGGGCACCAGCTACCCCGCGGCCACCACACGGCCTGGAAGCCAGGCCCAGGAAGCCGACCCACAGCTGCCTCCAGGTGACACCAACCCCATCACCAGACTGGGCTGTCCCCTCGGTGCCTGGCGGAATTCCTGACCCACGGAGTTTGTGAGCATGAAGACGTTTTTGAGCCACTGAGTGTGGGGAGCTTCGGTGAGCTGTCACACGCCACACTGCTCCCCTCTTCCCCCGGGGATGCTCGTGCTTTTGCCCTCCCTGGCCTGTCCCCTGGGGTCCAGAGTGCTCCGACGGTAGAGGTGGCAAAGCCGGGTCCGGGGCTCTCGCACTGCAGCCCTGGGCTGCCCGGGGGGCCTGGTGGAGCTGGGACCCAAGGGGGAGGCGTCTGCAGTGGGCTGGGGGTCAGAGCCCCCCGCCGCCCCACCTGTCTGCATCGCTCCTGGAGCTCCCGGCAGGTGCCCCCCTGCACGCGCTCCAGCCCTCGCAGGCTGGCCCGCAGCGCCCTGGCCTCCCGCTGCGCCGCTGCTCCGGCCTCCTCCAGGGCAAGCAGCCTCTGCCCTTCTCTGCCGCCGACCGCTTAAAACTGAGGAGGAGTCCTGAGCTGGGACCAGGGGACATCAGCCGGGGGCCCAGACCCTCCCTAAAGGGTTGGCCGTCCCAGCTGCCTGGCAGGTCTCTGCCCATCTAGTGAGACGCTGCCCTGTCTTGAGGCTCCTGTGTCCCCAAGCCCAGCCTCTGCAGGGCCCTGTCACCTCTGGTGCATGTCCACCCAGGTCTGAGCCTTGTCACCCCTCACCCCCTGACCACACTCCCAGACCCCCAACACCCAGCCCAGCCTGGCTGCCCCCACAGGGACCTGCCCTCCCCCACGCCCTGGAGGAGGCCCGCCAGCCTGGGGGCCGGAGCTCCCTGCAGGCAGGGACAGGTCTGGCCTGGCCTGGCTCCACTGTGGGACGCCCCACCCGCCCCTCAGCGTGTCCCCGCCAAGGCCCAGCCGGGGTGAGCCGCTCCTGGGCGCTGCCCCACCTGGCCTTCTCCTGCTTGGTCCTGCGGATCACGGCCCACAGCTCGCCGTTGGAGCACCGCAGCGCATCCAGCTCGCAGCCTCGCTGCCCAGCGCCCGGCGGGCCTCCTCAGTGCCCCGCAGCTCCTGGCGCAGCACGGCCAGCTCCGCCTGGGCCACGTCAGCTGGGACCGCAGCTGCTCCGCCTGGGGAGGAGCACGCAGCTCCACGGCCCGCTGGGGGGTACAGAGGCTCCTGCTCCTGGGACAGCCACCGGGCACGAGGCCTCTGACTCTGGTCTGGAGGGCACTGGGGTCCCGGCCAGCCCTGGGCCTCCACAAGCTTCCCCTCCCCCGTTGCCCGCACCACCTCTCTCTACCGGAGTTGAAGCCGTGGAGGGCCAGGCAGAGCCCCCCCCACCCCTCCTGGGCCTGGCCCTGCTGCACCCCCACCTGGACCCCGGGGCGCGAGCACTGGTGGGCAGTCGGCCTGGCTAACTCCGGCACAGCCGTGGACCGGCCCGTTGGTGTGAGAGGCAGTGGGGGGAGGGCATCGGGGTGCCTGTGCCCTTGGAGTCCCCTGCAGCCCTAGGAGACACTCAGGCCGGGCTGTCCCGCTGCTGGGCAGGAGGTGGCTGCTGTCACAGGAGCCATGCTCGAGGCTCGGTCTGCAGGAGCGCGGGGGTCCTGCGGGGGCAGCGGAGGTGAGAGGCCCTAGCAGGGGGGCTCTGGAGCCACCAGTGGCCCCGTGCCCCTTGACCCTGGCCTTGGCAGCCTGGCAGCCCAGCCGCTGGCCTCAGGCCACTCTGCACCTCCGTGAGGGGCCGCAGGACAGGTGTGAGTCCTTGTCCCAGCCGGGCCAGAGTGAGCCCCACTGGGCACCCTCCGCCCCCACCACTCAGGGCTTCCAGGCAGGGCCTGCTAACCCTGCAGTTACGTAGAACGTGGGGGGGTCAGGGTCTTCCTCGCGGCTCCCTGCCCTGGGACCCCAGGCCTCGCAAGGTGCCCAGGACAGGCCTGGGTGGGGTGGGCTGGAGGCCTCAGACCCGGGGCCGGGGCCGCCCAGCCCTCAGCGTGGGCTGTGGGGACTTGCCGGGGTTCAGCCCTGGCCCTGGTCTCCTGCCTCCCAGCCCGAACTCTGGCCCTGACCAGAAACCTTGGAGAAGGCTCCACTCTGGCTCCGGCGTGTCCCCGGGGAGGAGGGCGGGAAGCCAGCAGGGGCACGCTGACAGAGGAGGCCGCAGAACTCAGCGACGTCAAGTCACCGGTTTGCCAAAAGCAAACCCCTCTGCCGGCTGTCTCCACGGGACGCCGTCCAGGCCCTGGCCGGCCGCTGTTGTTGTTGTTCTGTTTTTGGGAAGGGCCCGAACCTCCCCTGCCCCCTCCGCCCCTGCATGTGGGAGCCATGACCGTGCGGAGCATTTTCCGCGAGCTCAGCAGAAATCCGCCAGAAGGTCAAGGACGGCGAGGGCCCATCCGTCATGAGGACGCGGCTTTCACTCCCAGGCGGGGGATGAAAACAGGCGAAACCGACGGGGCCCCACCCGCCCCTCCGCCTCGTGAGAACAACCCTGCCTCTTACAGGAACTTAGCAGCCAAATCGCTTAATGTGATTATAATAATTATTTCTTTACTAGAAATTGTATCAACAGCCTCTTTTGAAATCTCTGCGGGGAGCAGCTCCGGAACGCTGCAGGGAGGAGGGCGGCAGAGGGGAGGCGAGGGGGCTGCATGGGGGCTGGCCCACGTGTGCACACGTGTGCGTGTGTCTGTTCACATGCGTGCGAGATGTATGTGTGTGTGTGCATGTGTGTGTTTGGTGCACACTTGTGCATACACACGTGCACTGCATGGCACCCGTGCGTGTTTATGTGCCTGCATGTGTGCACGTGTGAGTGCACGGGGTGTGCATGCATGTGCGCTCACCGTGCACTTATCACTCTGCGTGTGCAAGGACACACAGGTGCGCGTGATCTCACGGTGTGCCTGGCGTGTCCACACACGGCTTATGTATGTGTGTGCGTGCACACGTGTGTGGACCTCAGGCAGGGCTGCAAGAGCCATCTAAGGGCCGTGAAAGTGCACGGTTTCCATGGTGACCCTGGGCCAGCTGGCGCCGGGGAGGGCTCTGCCGCTGCCCTGCCCTGCCCTGCTCGCGCGACCCCACCGCCGGCCACCCAGCCTCCCCCTGCCTCCCTCCCTTTCAGGGTGCTGCTCTCCCTTCTGGGGACCCCATTCCCTTCCTGGGGCCGCCTCTCAGAGAACCTGAGCTTCTCCCTCATCCCATAAACGAACGCCCGGCCCCGCCCCGCCCCCGCCCCGTCCCGCTGCCCGGTGTGGAAACCTCGTTCTGTCCCCGTGTGGCCGCCGACCGGCCTGACTTTGAAATCTGCTGAAAGGAGACCTTTCTCTCCGGGGCCAACGTAAACAGCCCGTCATGTTAAATCATGTTCTCTTCCTCTCCCGCGCTCGGCCGGCCCCTGGGGTGCCTGGGGAGGGCCCGGCCCCCTCCTCACTCTGCCCCTGGGCCCGGCCCGGCCTCCCTCTCCTGCGCAGCTGCTCCCCCCAGGGCCGGGTCAGCCCCGCCGGGTGGGGGTGGGGGGTGCGGGGGACCTCCTCACCCTGAGGGCCCCACCGGGCTCCGCTGACCCTCCCCCCCAGCCTGGCCTCCTGCCCCGCTGCCCACAGGCGTCCCCACGTCCTGTCCCATCTTCTCAGAACCCGCTGAGCCGCCCACAGCCCACGCCATGTCCTGTGGCCCCTGGGCCTCGTGCCAACCTCTTTCAGGCCACCCCTGAAAACCCACTAAAACCCCACTCTGCTCCTGACCCTGCCCTAGGCACCCCAAATCCAGCCCCACGGCACCCCGTGCCCACACCCAGGGGGTCCCTGCTGGTGCGGCGGGGGAGAGCCTGGTCTTCCCACAGCTTGCTGGATGGGGGTCTCTGGGCGGAGGGTCGGGCTCGGCCCTGCCCTGAGGTCACGCCTGCCTCCCAGGAAGGCCTTGGAGCCCCTGCCAAGGGCCGCGCCCCCTGCTGCGGGCGCAGGTGCCTCCTGGGCGGGGCCTCCCTGGTGGGGTTTTCTCAGCTGTGTGTGGATCAGGAGAGCTGGCCTGTCCCCGGGGTTCCGGCCAACCCTCCACGCTGGCCCTCCCAGAGGCGGCTGCATCCCCCCACGGCGCGGAGAGCGGCAGGCATGCCGTGCACCCTCCCAGGACAAAGTGGGGCCCACCGAAGCCCCGCAGCCCACGGGCAGCTCCCGCCCCACTCAGCCAGGCCCCCGAATCAGGGCCAGATCACTTTCTCCCCCGAAGCCAAATGCATCACGTTAGAAGCTCAGACGCGACCCTACTTTTCACTAAAAATAAGGTGTCAGCGTCTCCACTCGGTGCCTTGGGCCTGTGCAGCCGGGTCCCCCTCCCAGCCCCCTACCCTCCTCTCCTTCCGCAGAGGGGCCCTCCCTCCTCCGGGCACCCCCGCTCTCCTCTCCCTCCGCCCGCACCTCCCGTGGGCCCAGCCCGCCTCCCCTCCCCTGCCCCTCACCTCTCTCTCCGCAGCACTTCTCCCGGCCGCCACGTCCCGCAGACTCCGGCTCAGAGCCGCGGCCTCCCTCTGGTGGGTGACGATGGCTCCCTCAAACTGGGCCTGGAGGGCCTTCAGCTCCTGCGTGGGGGTGCGGATGGTGGCCTGGGGGAAGCAGAGAGCCTGCGGGGGCACCCAGGGGCCGGCCTGGGGCACGGGCGGCTGGCAGTCTGCTGTCCTGGGACCAGGCGGCAGCAGGTGGGGCCGGGGCTGGAGCTGGGGTGCTTATTCCAGGGCGTGGTGGGGCAGAGGCCTGAGGGGCACCCCTGGGAAGGCCCCCGTGTCCCCGTCCCTGTGCCTTTCCTCTGGGGTCCCCCCAGGCTGCCAGGCAGGGCAGGGTGGGCAGCAGGGGCCCAGCTGGGGGTCTCAGGCACTGATCCCTTTCTGCTGTGTCTGCTGGGTGCTGAGGGGACAGGAATGGCCACTCGACCAACAAGAAGAGGCCCCGCCCTCGAGTGACACTGGCACTCGGGACCACTGTGACCCGGCAGTGGAGCTCTGCCCTCGCTGGGCTCACTGGCCACACAAGTGTTGCTGGCAGGGGGGAGCACCCCATGTCCTGTGGCCCCGTGGCCTGGAGCACCCACTGAGTCAGCACGGGGGGGGGTGCGTGGCATTTGCCTTTCCCGGTGCCCCTGCCTCCCACGCCCCTCCGGTGGCCCAGGGCCAATCCTTGCAGGGTGAGGAGGCCACGACCTCAGGGCCAGAGGTGGCCACGGCTGGGATGGGGGGGCTGGGCCCTGCCCCCGTCAACTGGCCCTCGGTTTCCTGAGCTGTCAAACAGGCAGGCGGGGTTAGGGGACGTCCACCGTCCCCACCAGCTCTGAGTGTGTGCGTGTCCCAGATGTGCCTGGGGGTGGCCGCTCCCTCGGCCGGCACACTGCCAGCCCAGATGGGCCCCCTGTCACCCACGACACCCTCCTCCCAGACACCTGCGGGAGGCAGGTCCTGCCGGCCCACGGGCTCTGGGCTTGGCCGATGGCAGTGCTCCCAGGGCCCCCTTGTCCAAGGAGAGATGCCGCTCTGCTTGTGGGGGCCCAGCCCGCTGCCTTGCAGGACCCTCCCCTGCACGCCCTGGTACCAGGCCAGGGCAGAGGGACTGGCCGGGTCCAGGGTGGTCTCGGCTCCCTGGGCCTCAGTGTCCTCGGCAGGAAGGGTTCAGAGCCCTTCCCTCAGGGCACCGTGCCGTGGGCTTGGGGGTCGTGTCAGGCCGCTGCGCAGGGCAGGCGAGTGGCTGGCAGGGGTGGGGCCCCTGGAGCCAGCTTGGTGCTCCAGGGAGGAGAGGTGCCCACGCCCCTGTGCGGATCCGGGAGCCCCGGCGAGACGCCGCAGGCTGCCTGCGCTGGGCGGGTCCCCACCAGGCTCCGCCTCATGCTCCTGGCAGAGGAGCCACTGCCAGGTGTCCCCTCTGCACTGGCACGTGTCACCTCGGGCTCCCAGCACTGCCGAGAAGGGTGCTCCATGAGGCCCGGCCGCAGGGCACCCTGTGTGGACCTCGGGGACGGGCACTGGCCCGGAGCCCCGGCAGCAGTGGTGACTCAGCCGGGAGGACCCTCCACCCGCCCCGGGTGGCCCGTTTTCCTGTCATCCCACGACGGGTGTGCTTCGGCTGGCACCTCCCTCCTCCCGCTCCTCTCATGGGTTTTAATTTCCATTTCTGAGCTGAGGTGGCAAAAGAACCCTTAATGAGCTCCCTGTGGAGCCCAGCTGGCCGGCAGGCCTGGTCCCACGTCCGGGGCAGACTCGGGGCCAGCACAAAAGGCGGCTCCGGAAGCCGGCGCTGGCTCCAAGGAGACCCTCTTTCGAGCGGGAGGCGTCAGCTCCCAGGGTCTTCGGGGGGCTTTCCTGGTTCTTTGCCCACAGGGTGGAGCTGAGGGAGCAGCTGGGCCGGGGCCGGGGGAGGAGGGGCACAGTCGCAATCCTGGCTCCAAGCTCTGTCCCCGGGGGTCCCCCGACCCCTCCAGGTCTGTGGCCAGGGAAGGGCCATCGGGCCTTGGGCAGGATGGAGCAGGGCTGGGGCTCCAGCGAGGGAGCAAGACACTCCTGGGCGAGGCTCCCCGGGCACCAGCAGCGCCCTGGGCTCCCCTGCTCTGCAGGACCGAGGGTCCGGCCTGGAGTCGGGCAGGAGGCGCTGAACAAGCACCCTGGCAGCCGGCTCCTAATCGCAAGACCCCTTCCGGCTGCACGAGCCCTGGGGCCTGGCCACGAGCCCCGCCCGGCTGTCAGAGTGGGGCCCCGGCGGGCTGCGCTCCTGGGCCCGCACGGCGGCTGTTCCCTGACCAACTGCGTCACCCGTTCCACACCAGTGGAGCATCTGACCTGCGTCCTTGGGGCTGGGGACACGCCAGGGCCCAGGGTGGAAAAGACCTTCAGGGTTAAAAACAAGCGGGTACGGCCACAGGTGAGCCAGAAGGCCAAGGGCGGGAGGCGGGGTGGGCCCAGCTGGCGCTGTGTGCAGCCGGACAGCGGGGCACAGCCCAGAGCTTGGGGTCGGGGAGCACAGGGTGCTCCCCACAGGAGGGGACGTGTCTCTGTACCCCGAGGCTGTCCCTCCCTGCCCGGGACACACACCCACTGTGTCCCTGCAGGCCCAGCCCACCGCCAGCTGCCCAGGACGGCCGTCCCGACTCCGCCTGCAAACAGGACCCCCCGGGCCGCAGCAGCCCCTCCTGGGCTCTCGGATTCGCGACTCCCGCCGTGTGCTGGCCACCTCCTCCCCCTGGAGGGCCCTTGTCTCGCGTCGCCCACCTGGGACCTGGCGCCACCTCACACATGGGCAGGGGCCTTCGTGCTCTGGGGGTCAAAGGCCACCCTGCCAGCGACAGCGGTGGGCGCCCAGCGTTGCCTGTGGGGTGAGGCGCAGGGCTCCCAGGGCCGCCTCCCCAGACCCTCTGTGCTGCTGCCTGCCCAGCTCCCAGACATGGGCTCCAGACAAGGAGTCAGAGGTCCCAGGGGACCCCAGCTGGCTGAAGGCGTCTGTTCCCCGGCTGCGGGGCGGCTGCTTGCTGGGGGCTGTCCGGGGCCCTTGGCGGATGCCTGTCCCCTGGCCCTGCTCAGGGTACACATGGGCGTCCTTTCCAGCCGAGGGTTTCCTGGGGTGCAGTGCCAGCCCTCTCCGGTTCGGTTTCTCTTTGGGAAGGGGTCTCCCAGAGGGTTAGTCCCAGCGCCCTGAGCTCATGTTTGCCAGCTGTGCTTTTCTACGAGCAGCTCAAGCGCATGGACGGCAAGGCTGCGGCTGGTGTGGCCGGGAGGGGACACAGGCCTGGGTTCCACTCCTACCCCGCGCGCTGCCACTAGCTCACGTGCAGCCCCCGGCTGGGCCAGGCCCTCCCCTCGCTGGCCTCTGCCACCCCTGGGGCTGAGGGTACATGGGGCCAGGTGGAGTCCTGGTGCCCACAGCCATGGGCAGGGACCAGGACAGAGCTCTGGTTCGCGCCACGCTTTCCTGCCCACGGAGACAGTGTCCTGTCTCAGCAGGAGACCTGGAGACACCAGGGAAACCAAGGTTCCAGCGGGCGGGGGGGGGGGGGAGGGAGACATGGTGTGTGTCCGTGGTCTGCCAGCGCCTGCCGGGCCGTGCCCATGCCGGCTGTGCGTCCCCTGGCTGGGTGCGCGGGGCTCACCTCGGCTTGCTCCTGCCGGCTCTGGGCCTCCTGCTGCGCCTGCTCCAGCTCACACGTAGCCCTGGAGAGCTCCTGGCCCAGCAGGCCGAGCTGGGCTTCTTTCCGTGACAGGGCCTGGATGGACGGTGCATGAGACAGAGCTGGAGCTGGGGGAGGCGGCCGGCAGAATGCGGGCGCCAAAGCCCCCCGTGGACACAGCAGCTCCCGTCCACACCCTGCGTGGGGAGGAGAGGAGGCGCCCACAGAGGCTGCCCTGAGTCCTGGGTCCCTCCCCCCACCCCGTCCGACAGTGCCCCCCTCACGTGGCGCCCTCCCCTTCCCGCAGCTGTGCGAAGCCGCTGTTGCCAGCGCAGGCCGGGGGCTCACGCACCACGGCCCCTCCCTGCAGGCCGCGCTTCCCATGTGCGCGGAGGAGGAGCCACACACGGCCCCCAAACACCCCAAGTTCCCGGCTCACGAATGGCGCGGGACGGACCGAGAGTGCGAGGGTGGAACGCTGGTCCCCAGGCAGGGCTGGGGGAGGGGGAAGGAACCCGGCAGCGCCAGTCACAGTCACAGACGCATGTCCTCCCCACGCCCAGGCTCCTTGGCGTGAGGGCAGCCTGGAGACACGCGTGCACCCTTGCGGGATGACCTATGCTCAGCGTTACCAACTTTTTTGTTTTAATTAGAGACAGGGTCTCACTTTGTCACCCAGGCTGGGGTACAGAGGTGCAATCACAGCTCACTGCAGCCTCACACTCAAGTGATCCTCCCACCTTGGCCTCCCACGTGGCACGTGCCTGGGACTACAGGTGTGCGCCACTACACCTGACTAACGGTTTTTCTATATTTTTGAGGAGATGGGGTCTCACTATGTTGCCCAGGCTGGTCTCGAACTCCTGGGCTCAAGCGATCCTCCTGCCTCAGCCTCCCAGAGGAAGGCTCTTCCCATAGAAGAGCCCTCCCAGAGTGCTGGGATGACAGGTATGAGCCACCACGCCCGGCCCAGCAACTCTTGCTCGTAACAGCAACGAAACTGGCCACAACCCACCGTGGGAGACCAGTGAAACAAGGAGATCCGTGCATGGGCAGGACCCCCACAGCTGTGATGGAGCAACAGAGCCCGGGACACACGGGTGCAGACAGACGCCACGATGTGCTGGCACCCGAAGAAAGACAGGCCCAGGAGACAGCAGGGAGTTTCGACACCTCTTGTGTTAAAAAGTGTGGGTGGGGGATCACACCATGTATTTCTATCTGGAGGAAATCTCTGGGGGATCTGTCCGGTCCCTGGGGGGAGCTTCCCGAGTGAGGACTGTCTGTGCTATTCACGGTGGGCCCTGGGGCCACCCCTGACCTGGGGTGGGCTCCCACCGCGCCGAGGGTGGGGCTGTTTGTGCGGGGGACACCGCTGACGGGGGGCTGGTGCCTGGAGCCGCGGGACATCAGCGCAGCCCCCAGCCTCCAGGGAGCAGGGCTGGAGACTCACTTTGACTGCAACGGCCAACCTGGCTTTCTCTGCTCCATGTCCATGACAACGGACAGATGCCACAGGCTAGTGGCCTCTCTGGACCCACAGCGTGACCATGGTAAGTCTCACCCAGGCCGACAGCCACAGCCAGCCACGCAGGGAAACCCCAGCAAAAACTCCGGACGCCAAAGCTCAGCGGAGCTTCCTGGTTGTGGGACACGGACATGCTGGGAGGTTGACGTGCCGACCCCATGGGGAGGGGACAGGGTTCTGTGTCTGGGACTTGCCCAGACCCCAGCCTGTGTCTGTTCTCTTGGCTGGTCCTGATTTACGTCTGTCACAGTGAAGCCGTAATGGCAAGCGCGGGGCCTTCCGAGTCCCCGAGTCGTTCTGGCAAATTGTTGAACGGGGGTCATGGAAGAGCCCTGACGTGTGAAGTGAGGGTGGCCTTGCTGGGGACATCCCCCGGGGGTCCACGCTGACTCCAGGTCACCAGTGTCAGCGTCGCACTGCGGGGGAGGAGGAACGACAGCGGCTCCCGGGGCGCAGCGTGAGGGGGGGCAGGAGGGGACTCTGTAGAGGGTTTTCTGTGCTTTAAACCAGCTTTGAAATCGAGGCTCCCTTGTCCTGTCCCTCCCTGGAGCCCGCGCTGGGTCCTCCGAGACACGCGGCTCTGCGTGAGTCTGCCCTGCACGCGACTGTACGGCCCACGGCGGGGCCCAGCCCCTTCCCCACGGGGCCCTCGCTGGGAGGGACGGTCAGAGAGTCTTTGCTCACGTTTTAGGTAAAACCTCAGCAAAGACAGAGGTTTGGCAGTCGACGGGGTGAGGGCTTCACTTTGCAAGCAGAAGAGAGCAAGTCACCCTCGTGCTCAGCGGGCAGAGAACCGAGCATCGGAGCAAAGACGCTGCTCCCGCGCCAGCCGCCCTATGTCTTTGACTCTCGCTCCACACAGAATTCCTTTTCTTTGCCGTGGAAGTAAGACCTTCTGAGGACCGTCCTGTGACTGAAGCCGTCACAGTGTCCTGGGAGGCTGCGGAATTTGCCCCCCGGGCCGTCGGCTCCCCCCACCCCACTTCTCTGCTCTGCTGCTCTAAGGGGCCTCCTGACAGGAAGGGCAGTTGGGGGGGGTCCAGGGAAAGGGCAGCTGCTGCCCTGGCAGAAACGGCCCCCAGCCTGGCCTCTGTGCCGGGACTTGTCGTGGTCATGCAGCCTGTGGCATCTTCCTAGCTGGTCTCCTTTTGACTGAGCCCCCTCTCCCTGCACCGTGAGTGACACTGGGAAGCTGCAATTGTGATCACTTGAGAACAGGCAGTGTGGCCCAGTGGTTGGTCTTGGATGGCAGTGAGGGTCTGCCTGGGTCCTTGAATGACCACCCTGTCCCCAGGCGTGTTGCTCCCCCCGAGCCTCTTTTCTCATCTATCCAGTGAGGATGATTCCACCATGGCCCAGGGTCTTTGGACCCACCCCGCACCACCTTTGTCTGGCCCTGCTCGGCCTCAGCCTCTCCCCATCCTCCCTAGCCCCAGCCTCTCTTGTGCCCAACCCCCATCATACCAGCCCCTGCTCAGGAACATCCAGTGGCTCCCTATCACCTGACCTGGCATTCAAGGCACACTGGAAAAGTCTGGACTCGGAGGGTAGCTATTACAGGGCCAGTATTTGAGTCTCAACAGCTGGTGGGATGGAAGGATGGTTAGGTGGGTGGTTGGTAGTTGTGTGCTTGGACTGGTGGTCAGGTGAGTTGGACACATTGGATGTGAGGTGATTGGGTGACTGGCTGGCTGATCACGTGGATGGATGGATAGTCAGACACATGGGTGAATGGCTTCATATGCAGATGGACAGCTGAGTGTGTGGACAGACAGAAGGAAGCGAATGGATGGATGGATGGTCACATGAGTGAGTAAGTGGCTGGCTGGGTGAGCATGGGGTGGTCAGGTGAGTGAGGAACAGTCATGTGGATGGCTGGCTGGATGCATGGATAGCAGGACAGATGTTCAAGTGAACTGGTGGATGGACAGACTGACGGTCAGCTGTGTGGATGGACAATTGTGTGTGTGCATGGATGGCCACATATGTGGGTAGAAGGTGGATGCATGGAAAGCAGGATGGCTATGCCACTGAGTGGATGGATGAGAGACAAGTGAATGCAAGGACAGTGAAATGCACAGATGGATGGGTGGACAGAGATGTGGGTGGATGACTGGATGGATGGATGGATGAATGGGTGGGAGGGTGGGGGATGGATGGGTGCGTGGGTGGGTGGATGGGTGGATGGATGGGTGGGTGGGTGGACAGATGGATGAATGGATGGATTGATGGATGAATGGATGGATGGAAGGGTGGGTGGATGGATGGATGGATGGATGGATAGATGGATGGGTGGGTGGGGATGGATGGATGGGTGGGTGGACAGATGGATGGATGGATGGGTGGATGGGTGAGTGGAAGGATGGATGCATGGGTGGGTGGGTGGCTGGGTGGATGGATGAATGGATGGATGTGCACATGGGTGGACAGATGGATGGATGGGTGGACTGATGGATGGGGAGGTGGGGAGGTGGGTGGATGAATGGATGGATGGGCAGGTGGGTGGACAGATGGATGGATGGATTGACTGATGGATGGATGGATGGGCACGTGGGTGGACAGATGGATAGATGGGTGGACAGATGGATAGATGGGTGGACAGATGGATGGACTGACGGATCGATGGATGGATGGATGGATGGGGAGGTGGGGAGGTGGGTGGGTGGATGGATGGTTGGGTGTATGGGGAGGTGGGTGGGTGTCTTTCCACCAGGGCTGCTGTGGAAGACCAGCGCTGTAGTAGCAGTGACCTGCAAAGGCTGCATCCGCCTGGGCAGCGGTCCCAGGCTGCCCTGTGTGGGCCAGAGAGGACAGGCGCGGTGGGTGAGAGAGCACCCTCACCGCCCCCCAGCCCCACCATCACCTGCTGCATCTCGTGCTCCAGCTGGAGGAGGCTCTCATCCCGCTCCTGCTTCAGGCTCTGAACTTCCTCCTTCAGAGCCTCCCTCTCGGATGCACTTCTTGCCGCCAGCTCCTTCTCCTGCTGCAGCCGGCACGCAGCCGCCGCCGCCTCCTCTGCCAGGGCCAGGCTCAGGGTTTCCTGGGCCAAGGAGAAGGGGCGGGCATGAGGTCAGGGCACGTGAGGCAGACCTGGCCCTGGGTCCTGGGGGTTGTCCAGGCCAGCTGCACCTCCTTGTCTTCCCCAAGGGACACAGGAGCAAGGAGGGTCTCCTGGGTCTCAGCGTCCACCATCCCACATTTATCTGTCTGTGACCGGTTCCCGCCTCCACAGTGTGCCACTGATACGCAGGGGTGTGGAGACACATCAGACCAGGCCTCCGGGGAGGGGACCGGTGGGAGGGCTCCGACGGTGCCGGGCCCCGTCCAGCCCCAGCTCTCAGGCTGCAGCCCGGTCGTCCAACACCCGGTTTGGCCTCTCCCAGGAGGGAAGGGCCTGCCCTGAATACAAGCTCCAGGGGAGCCTGGACGCTCCCTTGAACCGTGAGGGGCGCGCGGGTCCTCGTCCTTCTCCCCCCGGGCCCAGGCACCTCCACCGCTGAGCTCCGCCTCCCAGGGCCCCTCCCACCGGGGGTCTGCCCTTCTGGGGACGTGGTAGACCCCTGGCAAGCGGCCAGGTGGGCCACTGGGAAGCAGACCTTCTCCCTCTGGAGCCGTGCGAGGTCCTCCCGGTGGGCCAGCGCGTCCCGCTCCTGCTGCGCCACCTGCCGTAGGAGCCGCCCCACGTCCCGCCGCAGCTGCGCCTCCTGGACCTCCCAGTCGCTTCTCAGCTGCTCCGTTTCCACTGTGGGCAACAGGTGTGTCGGGGCGTGGCCCCTGCACGTGGACCCCTGTGCCCTTTGGAGCTCCCCATGGAGTGACGGTGGCCAGGCACAGGGACAGGGTGGCCGGCACTGCGGGGTGGGGCCCAGGGACCGGGCAGGAGCCACACACTGGTCCTGTGGCCGCAGCCCAGCTCTGAGCCTGGGGCCAGAAGCAGCCTGGTCAGGACACCTGCCTGCCCCTCACAGGCAAGGGGTGGCCGACTCGTCCGGCCACGCGAGCTCCAGGCCCACGCTGTGCCCTGCAGGGTGCGGGGCTGGGAGCAGCACACGCAGGGACTGAGCTGCATTCCAGCAGGTGCTGTGCGGGTGGCTGCGGGGGGCGGGGACAGAGGGAGCCGCCGTGGGGGCACCTTGCGCGGCCTGCTGAGCCCGCCGGGCGCTCTGGGCCTCTCGTGCCAGCTGCTCCTGCTGGACCTGCAGCTGCGTCGCCAGCTGTTGGGCCTCAAAGAGGCTGCTCTCCAGGGAGTCCCTCTCGGCCCTGCGGAGAGCACAGAACAGCGGGCGCGTCGCCCACGAGGCCCTGCCCGCAGGTTTCAGCGCGGAGCCTGGGCCGGGCTAGTGAATCAGAAACTGACAGGCTGTCTCGTTCATTTTGAATCTCTGAGAATCAGTTAAATCCTACATAAACATATGTTTCAGATGGAATTAAAAAACAAGTAAGAACAAAACAACTCAGAACTATAAAAACAGTAGAAAAAATATAAAAGAGTATTTTATAATCTTCTTAAGCAAGACACAAAAGCCAGAAGACAAAAATAAACAGGCCAACAGGTCTGAATATACTTAAGGAGAGGAAGGGGTAGTGTTTCTGCAGAAAAGATTCCATAAACCAACTTAAAAGACGAGGGACAGAGTTGGAGGAAAATCTACACTAAATATACAAAGGGTTAACAGCCATCATATGCAAAGAGCTCCCACAAATAAATGACAGAAAGTCAGCTATCCTACCGAAAGATAGGAAAAATGACTGTTATTCACAAAGAAAATGCAAATGGCTAAAATAACACATGAAACTTGCTTGATGTCGCTAGTCCTCAGGGAGATTCGAATCACAGTCATGCATCAGATTAGCAAAAGCTTGAAATAGTGACAACATCCAGTGTTGGCAAGGGTCTTGGAGCCCCTGGCTGGATCCCGCCTCAGTCTCTCCTCCAGCCCCATCCCCGTTCAGGGCACAGTGCATCAAAACCTTCCGGGCCCTGAGGTTTGCAGAGAGAGGTCCCCCGAGGCCAGGTTGGAACCCCCAGAAACCTCCCTCTCTGCCACACCATGGCCTGCCCCTGTGCCAGCCCCTCCCCTCATGAACACTGCTCCCCCCACGCCCCACCCCGTGCTGGCCCCGCCTGCGTCTGAGCATCCCCTGCCTGGCGCCCTTCCCACCTCTGCACGTGGAAAATTCTCCCCTTGCGTCCGCTCAAACCCTCCTCCTCCTGGGTGCCCGCCTGGTCCCCTCTAGGGCTGCGGCCTCTGCAGCTCTGACGTTAGACGTCTTTGCCTGGAGCCTGGACCCCGAGTGTATGTCCAGCCTCTCTCCACGGGAGCCCAGGGTGACTCAGCCACGGTGGGCCTGGGCAGAGGCCGGGCAGCCGGGCGTGCTCCGAGCAGGGGCGAGGCCGCGTGGGGCGGGGCCAGCAGGGACCCCCACCCATCTCGCTGGCTGATGAGTAGGCCACACTCCACGTCCTGAGAGTGGGTCCCCCATGTGGCAGCCTTGCCAGGGCCTGGCAGTGGGGGGCTCCAGGGCCTCAAGAGCTGGGTCCCCTTCATACAGCAGACCCGTGGGAGGTCCCCTCAGGAGAAGCGACTGCAGCAGGACGTCACGCACACGATTGTCATCACTGTTACCCGAGAGCTCCTCACACCTGTGGCGTCACACGCTCTGGCCCCACGAAGCCGGCCAGGTAGACACACAGTGTGCCAGGCAGGTGGCTCAGGACAAGTCCCGGAGCAGCCCTGTCGCCAGAAGCTGGGCTGGCTGTCTTGACATGCTGGCCAGCGGGCTGTGACTCTGGGGACTGCAGGGCTCAGTGGGCGGGGTCGAGTCCGGGGAGCTGCGGGGACAGGATCCAGGCTGCTGAGGGCTCTGACCAGGCTGTGTTCTGCACGGCAGACGCTGCAGGGAGGAGGGTCCTTCCCCCGCTGGCCCTCTGAGCGCCTGGGGCCCAGGAGGGCGCACGGCAGGGGTCCAACCCGGAGCAGCCTCCTTCCGGTTTCTGTCCCACTTCTGCACAGCGTGCGTTTGGAGGAGAGCTGTGTCCGTGAGGAAGTTCAAGCACCTGGGACGCTGAGGTTTCCCATGCCCCAGATTCTGGAATTCCAGGAGGGAATCTTGTCTGCAAAAAATTCTTTGATCTTCCTGAGAAGGGCCGCTGAGGCGCAGAATGCCGCCAACTTTTGGATTTCCGCGGAAGCCACAGGACCAGTTCAGCTCACCAGGCAACAGCCCACGGGCACCCACTGTTCCTGTCTGTGAGCACCATTCCAGCCTCCAGAAGTTGCCCCTTACAGTCCTGGGGTCTCTCTGCCCCACTCTTGGCCTCAGACCCTGCCCTGGCTCCAGGGATGGGCATGCAACTCAGGCCCGGCCACCAGAGCCCTGCGACTCCTGGCTCCCAGGGTTCGTACAGGGATGTCAAACAGCTCAGGCTGGCTGAGGGCAGCAGCCCTCGGGCCTTGTGGGGAGTAGGATGCAGTGTGTCTGCCAGAGGAGGCCGCCTGAGTGGCCACTGGCCACATGACCACCTCTCGGGGCAAGCAGGCCTGGGAAGGAGATCTCCCCAGAGTCAAGCAGCAGAGGGAGGGAGAGGCAGGATCCTGAGGGTACTGTGGGAGCGCCTGGATCCAGCCTTGCCTGAAGCTGGTGCACCTTGAACTCCTCAGATCCACAAGCAAGACCTTCCACATCTGCCTCCCACTGGCCGCTACTCACCACCACCTCTGTAGGATGGCGGCCCCAGGGCTCTTACTGGATTAGCCGCTTCTAGATGCTGCCCCCGCCCCAAATGCACCGTTTGTCCCTCACTCACAGCCCGTCTCACATGCGGTGACACACGTGCCCTGCCCCACATCACTGTATGAGTATCACCCCATGGTGGGCCCTCTGAGGGTGAGGCCACATGGGACACACCCTCACTGGCAGGGCTTCGGGTACCTGAGGTCAGCTGCCTCCTGGGCTGCAAGCTGGCCCTGCCTGTCCACGGCCCCCTGCGTGGCCAGCAGCTGGGCCCGCTCCGCAGACAGAGCATCCTTCTCCCGCAGGGCGCGCTGCAGGGCGTCCAGCTGGGTCTCCCGGTCCCGCAGGCTCTGTGCCAGCTGCTCCTCCAGGGTCCGTTTCTCGCACGTGAGCTGAGGGAGAAGGGAGGGGAGAGTCCCGCAGAGGAGGCGTGAGCGGGAGGGTGCGGAGGGGCCTCCGGAAGGAAAGGAAGGACGTCGGCAGAAGAGGTTTCGTGCAGAGTGGCACTGGGTGGACACAAGGAGTACTGGACCTTGGAAGTGTGTGTGTGTCTTTACAAAAGAGGGGACGTCTGCTCCGGTACCCACGAAGGGGATGGTATTGAACCGGGCGCTCCCAGAGAGGAGCCAACTGCCAGCATAAATGGCAACATTTGCTGGCCCACAGCGCCCAGGGGGCAGGAAACGTTACAGGGAAACGGCAAGAGAAGGTAACAGGTGACCACATCATTGCAGGCCGACACTTCCATCAAGAACGTCATGAAAATCTAGACAAACGTGTCACAGGAGTAAGAGGCCTCAGAGAGCCGCAAAGGCAGCTGGGACTGAAGGAGCCAAGACCTTGGAGAGGAGGGGACGCAGGGGCCAGGATCCCACCGCTGTGTCTCTCCTCTCCTCAAAGCGTGTGCTGCTCTCAGAGCCTGGGCGGAGAAACCGAGTTGCCAAGCAGAGCTTCTGGCAGTTCCACGGCCCTCAGGGGACACACACGGGGGTCCAGAGCTACCAAGGCAGAGCAGCTCTGATAAACACCCTAAGTTTCGAGTTTTATTCAGAGAAGGGTGTGGCCCCCGTATTAGTGATGAACCAGAAATAGAAAACCCCTCATAAAAACCGAAGCTCAGGTGTGAACCGTCCCAGTCACTGATTGGGTTATAGGGATGGCCCCACCTCCACTGCTGCCCAGAAGCAAAAGTAAATCCTCTCTGGAAGAAGTTCAGCATCACAAAGATCCTCAGATTATTTCTATAATTTTTGCATATGATACTTGGCATTTAAACAACACGACCAGGCGTATCCAGGGGTGAAACGGCAGGACGAGAAGCGGGCGTGTGGAGAATAGATGCAGAGCCCCCACCCTGCCATGCAGAGTGCAGAGCTACCACACACAGAAGGAAACAGCCGAGCAGCACCTTCAGGAAGAGGGACGGCAAGAGCTGGATAGTAGATATAAATAACATAATTTAAAAATACAATAACCAAAAGTAATCAATTACTGGATGGGATCAATGGCAGAGTAGACAGAGGACTGCTGATCTGGAAGACGACAGAAAGGATGTGTTCACACTGAATCACGAAGGACAAAAGGTTGGAAAACACAGAGGAGAATGTTACAGACACCTCGGCAAGGTAGGAAGGCCCATCGTGTGTGTAGCAGCGTCTCAGAAGGAGAGCGGGGAGAATATTTGAACAGATCATGCCAAGAATTTCCCAAACCTAATAAAATACCTAAAGCTATAGATTTAACAGGAACCGTAATGCCCCAGGAGGATAAATAAAAAATAAAATGTCATTTAGATACCGTAAAGTTTCTGGATACCAAAGCTAAAGAAATGTATCTTTCAAACCCAGAGGAAAAAAGGCATATTACCTTTAAATGAGCAGCAATAAGACTGACGTTTGACTTGCGAACAGCAACAATGAAAGCCAGACGGCAATGGACTGACTTTATCAAATTGCTGAAAGAAAGTAATTGCTATCCTAGTATTCTACACCCCGTGAAAATATTCTTTGAAAGTAAAGACCAGGACTTGAGGCTTCTGATCATGGTGAAGTCGATTGTCAAAGTCCAACCCTCCTACCTGGAGCAATAGGAAAGCTGTACAACATACTACCCAATAATCTGCTTGAAGGCATTAGAGAGATACCAAGCCAGTCAGGTCCCAGGGGGCTGGATTACAGAGAGGAATGTATTAAAGCGAGCCTGAAATTCTACAGCAGATTTCCCCCTTAAAGTATTCGCCAAGTCCTAAGTGGCACAGGGCCTGGATCCCAGGAACCAAGGATAAAGCTTTGGCTAAAAGGCTGGGAACCTGGCCCAAGGCTTCAGCAGGATTATGAGACTGAGGAGACACAGCTTGGAGTCCAGAGTTATCAGAGCAGCCCGGGCACGAGGTACGAATTTTCAGAGAGGAAGGAAACGCCCTGAGGTGAGCCCGAGATTCTATCTTAGGCTTTTTAATGGTGCTTTTTTACATATATTCTTATAATTCACGAGCAGTATAGGGGCAAGGGACTAAGAATCTGAATGCAAATTGGCAGCTAAGAGTCTGAGATATCGGGTAGAATTTTTGGCAGTCTTAAAGAATTGAGAAAACGAAACCTGGAGTTCAGGGCTAACCAAAGAGTAGGGGTCCTGGCACACAGCCAAGACTTCCCGTTGGAAACACAGGAGAAATATATTATACCCAGGGGTAAAGCAGAAATGGACTACTCTGCACAAACGACTGAAACGCAGTTATAAACCAGCCAAATCTCAGGCTGGATAAACGTGATCCGTTCCTACTCTGATTTCCCAAAGTCAAAAGCAAATTCCCTCTGAAAGACATTTATATCATTCAGAATCTCAAATTATCTCTATAAACCATATTTACAAAAACACAAAGTCTGTCATTCAATCAAAAATTATTAAGCACTCCAGGAGACAAGACCAAATGACTGAAAACAAAGAGATCAAAGACAATATAAATAGACACATTAGGGGATCCAGATGTTGAGATTATCAAAGACATGAAAAATATTGCAATAAATGTGTTCTGGAATATACCCAAGAAGGTGGGGAATTTCACCAGATAACTGAAATGTGTGTGTGTGTGTGTGTGTGTGTGTGTGAGAGGGAGACAGAGAGGGAGAGGTTAAAATGACCACTCACAAACCAGAGATATTAGTAACATATTGTAGGGTTTATAATAACATATATAGAAATGAAATATTAATATGTAGTCAGAAGAGCAAAAAGGATGGGAGGGATGTCTTGGTCCATTGGTGCTGCTACAACAAAATGCCTGACACTAGACAACTTGTGAAGAACAGAAATTTATTTTCTCACAGCTCGCCAGATTCAAATGACTTCATCAGTGAATTCCACCAAACATTTAAGGAAAAAATAACACTGATTTTACACAAACACTTTAAAGAAATAGAAGAAAAGGGAACACTTCCTACCTCAATTTATAAGGCCAGTATATCCTGATTCCAAATCTGACAAAGATGTTAAAAGAAAATTATAGACCAATATTCCTCATAAATATAGATGCAAAAATTCTTAGCAAAATATCATAAATTGAATCTAAAAGTATGTAACTTAGGACTAAGTAGGGTTATCTCAGGTAACCCAAGATGGGATTAACAGCCAAAAAATTAACCAGTACAATTCGCCACTTTAACAAAATAAGGAGAACAATAATACGATCATCTTAAAAGACCCAGACGTGGGATTCAATAGCCATTTGTGATTTTAAAATCTCAGATACCAGGAACGAAAGGGAACTTCCTCGATCTGACAGAGCATCTGTGAAAGGCCTACAGAGACATCGCATTTCACAGCAAAAGGCTGAATTCTTCCCTACGGTTGGGGCTGGTGGGAGGACAGCCTCCCTCACCACTTCCGTTCAACGTTGGTCTCAGGTCTCTGCGCAGTAAGAGAAGAAGAAGAAATAAAAAGGTATTGAAATAAGGCAGCAAAACTGCTGTTACTCGTAGATGACATAATTATACACATGCAAAACCCTGGCGCTGATAAGGAAATTTGTCAAGGTCACATGATTCAAAGTCAATATAGGAAACCGTATTTCTACGTACTAGTAATGAACAAGGGGGAAATAAAACTGAGACAGCAGTATAATTTACAACATCAAATCTAGGAATTAACCTAGTCAAAGTAGTGCAAGATCTCTACACTGAAAACCACAAGACATGGCTGTGAGAAATTACACACAGACATGAAAATACACGCCACACTCACAGACGGGAGACTCAGCAGTTAAGACGCTCAGTGCCCTCCGACTCACCTACAAACCCAACACCGTCCTATTCAAGGTCCTGGCAGGCTTTTTTTTGGGGGGGGAGGGGAGAGAAATCGATGAGCTGATTCTAAAATGCGTATGGGTGTAAAAAGGACTCAGAACAGCCAAAACAGTCTTGAGAAAGAACAGGTGGAAGTACTCACACTGTTCAATTTCAAGACTTACTAAAAAGCTGTACTAATCACGACAGTGTGGTTTTGGTGAAAGAATGAATAAATAGATTGATTTGCACAGATCAGCAAGTCCCACATGTATAATCAATTTATTTCAACAAGTTGCCGAGGCATTCAAGAGTGACCGGAAAGTCTTTTCAAAAATAGTGCCAGAGCAACTGGATATTTGTGTGAAAAATAATAGACCTTAGTTCCTACTTCGTACCATATATCTGTGGTTCTCATGCCTTAATGCCCATCGGAATTGCCTGGAGCGCTAATGCAAATACAGATTTCTGGGCCCTGTCCCAAGAGTTTCTGATCCAGTAGGTCTTGAATGCTCGAGAATTTGCACTTTTAACAAGTCCCAAGTGGTGATACTTAGGCTGCTAGTTTGGAGAGCACCCTTGGAGAGCCACCAACAGAACACGAAGATTAACTTGGAATGGACTGAAACGTGGGAGCCAGATGAAAACACAGGACCGTATCTTCTTGTTCTTGGGCCAGGAAAAACTTTTCAGACAGGGCCTAGAAAATACTCATCATGAAATTAAAAAAGAAATTGGTAAGTTGGACTCTGCCAAAGTTAAAATTTTCTGTCCTTTAAGAGAACATATAGACAAGCCACACGTTTGGGGAAAACACTCACAGAACATCTATCTGACAAAGTAGGACACGTAAATATCCACAACCAAAATACCAAAACCCAGTTTAAAAACTGACAAAAGACGAACACTCGGCATGAGGTGTGTGAATATCCAATGAGCACGTGAATATGTACTCAACAACATTAGGTGTTATGGAAATGAAAATTAAAACCTCAGCAACATACAACTTCACACACACAGAACAGGCAAGAAACAACAACAGACGACACCAAATGCTGACGAGGCCAAGGAGCACCTGGAGCTCTCCTGCGCTGCGGGCAGCAGAGAACAGTGATTCAGCCACTGTGGAACGCTGCTATGCAGTGTCTATAAGGTCGGCGTACACCGACCCACACGTGAGCCCACAGTTTCGCTGTGCATCTGCTGAGGAACAGTGAACATGCATGTGCATGACTTGCACAGGGAAGGTCATGCCAGCCTTGTCCATCGCAGTCCTAAACCGGAAACAGCCCGAATGTCCCACCACAGGTGGGTGAGTTAGCAAAGGAGGTGTCTTCACACCAGGGAATAAAAGAGCTTAACAAGGTGGATGAGTGACAAAGGGAAAAGACCCAAAAGGCACAGGGCAGAGTCTGAGCGGAAAGCGGCTGTGTGTCGCGGCTGTGACCTGGGCGTGGGCTGTGAGGGCTCCGCGCGCCCCACCTGGACAGACGCGCCCCTTCCAATCTGCACCGAGTCGACCCTCCTCCCGCGAAGTTGGCGGGCGGGGCGGCCGCGTGATTAGGGGGCGGGGCGGCTGCGTGATTGGCGGGGCGGCTGCGTGATTAGCGGGCGGGGTGGCTGCGTGATTAGCGGGGCGGCTGCGTGATTAGCGGGCGGGGTGGCTCCGTGATTAGCGGGGCGGCTGCGTGATTGGCGGGCGGGGTGGCTGTGTGATTAGGGG
The DNA here is from genome assembly GCF_020740605.2 of Lemur catta. NCBI lineage: Eukaryota > Metazoa > Chordata > Mammalia > Primates > Lemuridae > Lemur > Lemur catta. The sequence continues at coordinate 1,084,183 of NC_059135.1, forward strand.
GCGGGGCGGCTACGTGATTGGCGGGGCGGCTGCGTGATTAGCGGGGCAGCTACGTGATTGGCGGGGTGGCCGCGTGATTGGCGGGACGGCCGCGTGATTGGCGGGGCGGCCGCGTGATTGGCGGGGCGGGTGCGTGGACGAGGAGTGAGCCGCCGCTGGAGAGCCCCGCCCTGCGGCTGAGGACGGGGTGGGGGAAGGGGAGGTGGGGACAGCGGAGGGCAGGCCGAGGGCTGGGCGTGCGGAAGGACGTCGCTGCACCTGAGGCCTGGGGTCCCCCGCCCCACCGAGAGGCACACCCTGGCCGCGATGTGGACAGGCCTGGCGCGAACCTGTTTCTCCGCGTGCCCCGCCCCCCGCCCCACCGGGGCAGCCCGGTCCCGCGTGCGGGCGTCGCCGGTGCTGCTGTTGCCAGCCCGCAGGACTCCCAGCAGTGGCGGGACCTGTGACCCGGCCACAGCCCTGCGGTGCGGACGGACGCTCTCACCTGGCCCACCTGCTCCTGCAGCCGGGCCTTCTCACGCCCGAGCAGGGCCGCCCGCGCCTCCAGCTGCTCCTGCTGCTGCTCCAGGCGCCCGTGCTCAGCCCGCATGCGCGCCAGCCGCTCCCGGGCGCCGGCCCGATCCCGCTCCAGCTCCTTCCGCTGCTCCCGCAGCTGGTCCCGCTCCTGCTCCAGCTGCCCGGGGCGGGAAGGCTCGGCATCCCGCCCACGCACCCTCAGCCCAGACCTGCCCTCCCTCGCCCCCCCCAAACCCGCTCCTTGCTGGGGGGGGTCAGTCCAGGAACGGAAAGTTCTGGGAGGATGGGTGGGAGGAGGGACCTGGGAGACCCAGGGCTGAGACAGTCTCTCACAGCTACACTGGGGGAAACTGAGGCCCGAGCCAGGGCCCACCCACCTGGCCCTCACCTCACCTGGAGGACCAGGTGGTTCAGGGTGGCTTTGTCGTGAGCCAGCCCTTCCAGCAGGGCGGCCATCCGAGCCAGGGAGTCCCTTTGCTCCACGCCCTCTGACCTCAGCCTCGTCACGAGCAGCTCTAGGTCAGCGTTGCTGGACTCGGCCTGGGGTGGGGGACAGCAGGGAGGCACCTGCAGGCTCCCGGCAGGGCTGCTGGTGTCAGGGCAGGAGGCAGCCCCACGCTTTGGGGCCCGGGCTCCGGGTGGGACAGGGTGGGAGAGTCCCGCAGTGGGGCGGCCTCTGGGTGTTGGGGTTCCTGCCAGAAGGGGCGCGGGGGGCCCAGGGAGCGGCCCGCAGGGTTAAGAGCAGCAAGCGGTGGGGGTGAGGCCGGGCCCAGTGGTTGGGGACGGGGGAGGCTGTCGGTGACGTTGGGAACTCCAGTGACGGCTGGGGGCCCAGGTGGGCCGGAGAGAGGGCAGAGGGAGGCCAGGGAGGCCGGGGTGGGCCGGGCGCACGCGGGGAGCAGCAGGCGTACCCGGGCCAGGGCGCGGCGCAGGCCCTCCCGCTCGCTCTCCAGGACGTCCGTCCGCAGCTGGGCCGCGCTCAGCGCCTCCCGGGCCGACGCCAGCTCCCTCCTGAGCTCCGAGGCCGTCTCCTCCAGCTGCTGCAGGTGCTCTCGCCTGAGGCCCAGGAGCAGAGGAGTGAGGCTGCCGCAGGGTGAGCTCGGCCGCCCCACGAGACCCCGGCAGGGCAGCGCCCTGCACGACCGCGGCCGCCCACAGGGCTGGGAGGCGGGGGCGGGTGGTGCTGTCAGTCCACGCGTGGCTAGGCGTGTGTACCCGCGCACACACGCTGGCGCGTCCACTGAGCAGGGCCCACAGGGTGGCCGGGCGGCACGAGGCAGGGCACTGGGCAGGGAGCAGGAGTCTGGGTCTGGGGGTGACAGTCCATCCTGGAGAGCCCTCGGCCCCCCTCACGGCCCCCGTCCTAGCGATGAGGCTGGGAACAGCCCATTCAGTGGATGAGGACGCTGAGGCCCAGGGGGACGTGAGGCCCACTGGTGGCAGAGCCGGGTCTCCGGGAGCTGCCGGCCCACCTGGCCTCTGGCGCCCCACAGCTCTGCCCCCACTGCCCCCTGCCACAGCAGCTCTTCCTTCTGCTGCACCCCCCATTCAGCCCCACCGTGTCTCCAGAGCCGCTTCTCCCTGGGAGCCGGAGGAGGTTGGGAAGGAGCACAGGGCCCCGGTCGCATTCAGGGCACAGAGGGAGCCGTGAGGCACACAGGTTCTCCCCCCAGGCCAGCCTCTGCGGGGAGGAGGGGACAGTCCCCTCCCCACATCCCTCCCCAGCTCCAGCCTGACCCTGGGGTCACACGCCCTGTGCAAAGCTGCGCTTGGCATCTGCCCACCCTCAGGGCCCTCGCTTGTCACCCGCATCAGAACCTGAGTCCCAGTGCTCCCCTCCCACCCTACGCCTTCCCACGTCCCCTGGGCCTGGCCCTGTACCCCGAGCCACGGCCCACTCGCCCGCCCCCTTCTCCCCAGCAACCTCCTGACACCTTCCCACTGTGACGCGGGCCCTGCCAGCTCAGCGGATGCCCCGTCTCACCCTGCACATGCCTGGGCCCTGCGGAGAAGGCCCTTCCTGCCCCTCCAGGCCACATGCCCCCCCCCCGGGCTCCCTGCACTTTGCCCAGATCCCCACCCCCCACATGAGGCTGGCAGATCCACCTGCGTCTCTGTGCCCACCCCCCTGTGCCCCTCAAGGGCGGGATTGGGCTCCCAGCACCCAGTACAACCGGCCACATGGAGCAGGAGAGGCCTCGGCCTCCCCGGCTGCCGTGGGTTGTCTCTGCTCCCTGCGGGGTGGGCCACCTCTTCCCTCTCTCCGCCTCCTGCAGGAAGCCTTCCTGACCTTCCACTCACCCAGCTCACGCCCAGCCTGACCCCACACCCCTGCTCGGAGCAGGGCAGATGTGGGAAGCCCGGCTGAGCCTCTCGCTTGGGACTCACAGGCCCTGGGGGCTCGTGTCACGGCCCCTCACCACCAACCCAGGGCAGCAAGACTTGCACAGAAGCATCCAGAGGGCCTCATGGCCCACCGTACCCAGAGCCACCAGATCCGCTGGACCAGGGGGGCACACAGGCCACCCAGTGGGGTGGGGGAAGTGGGGTTTTATGTGCAATTTTTGAGGATGGGTGAGACCCCAGGAGCAGGAAGGGAGGATTTCGGCCTAGAGGGATCGGCAGGGGGGGCCTGGCAGCCAGGCTGAGGCAGGAGACAGAGCAGAGCCTGAGGGACGAGTGGGGCCTCATGGGGCCGCGTGGGGCAGGTGAAGGGCAGCCGGGCGCACTCGGTCTCCACTGTGGGACGGGGAGTCCAGGATGGTGCAGCCCAGGGGCGCCCAGACAAGGGGGACCCTCAGTGCATTCGGGGGCCGAGCGGGCGAGGGCTGACCTGGACAGGGCAGGCTTTGTCTGGGAGACGCCGGCGCTTTCTCTGCCCTGCTGGAGGGTGGTGTGGAGGGAGGGTGCCCAGCTGGCCCCCACCTCCCTCTGCCGGCCTGCCCCTCACCTTCCCAGGAGCTTGGCAGGCGCCTGGCCTTGCGGAGCCTCCAGCCTGAGGGCCTCTGTGCGCGCCTGCTCCCGTGCCCGCTCCTGCAGGTCCCTCTGCGAGGCCCGCAGCTCCCACCGGCACTGGGACAGCTGCTCGCGGAGCCTGGCGGCCGTGGCCTGGGAAGCCTCCAGCTGCAGGTGCAGCTCCTGCCCAGTGGGGCAGCGGCGTGAGCCCTCTGGCCCGGCAGGCCTTTGTCCACAGAGGCCAGCAGGGCTTCCGACCCCCGAGAAAGGACCCCCGTAAGGCTGTAGCTTCCTCCCAGGGCTCGGGGGGCAGGGCCTGGGGGGGTGTCACAACTCTGCCTCTGGTGCCCCCTGGGCTGCCCACCTGCTCCCGCTGCCGCCGCCTCTGCAGGGCTGCCCGCACGGCCCGCAGCGCAGGGTCCAGGGTGGCTGGGGGGCGGGCCCGTGGTGGGGACCCCTCCTGCTGGGGCAACGCGGTGCGTGGGGGGCTCTGCAGCTCCTCCCCCTCGGTGCTGCGGCTCCAGGCCAGGTCCAGGCACCCGGCGTCCGCCTGGGCCTCCTTCCGGGCACAGAGAGGAAGGGTTGGGGGGAGAGAGGGCAGGGCCACCACTGGGGACACCGATCACTGCCTTTTCCGCGGGAAGGATGGCAGACAGGCCCACACCTTGGTGACGCTTGCCAACATGTGCCGCAGGGACCGGACTTCGTCCCTCAAGCCCTCCTCGGCCACCTGGCCTCCACTGCGCTGGGATTCCTGTGGCGGGGAGGGCTCATCAGCGAGGCAGACAGACACGGGCACAGCCGCCCGCTTCCCAGCCGCACGAACCAGTCTCTGCACGTCCGTCTCCAGGGAAGCGACAGTTCTCTGCTGCTGCCTGTTTCGCTCTGTGAGCTCCTCCACCAGCTGTGTTTGCTCGGAGAGTCTGGGGAGAGGTCGGCGGGGCATGGGGTGGGGGGCAGAGAGCAGAGCCCAGAGCTCGGGGTGGGGCCCTGAAGAGGGCCTGGCTCTGTCCAGACTCCTATTGGCATTGACCTCTTTGCTGGTGCTGGGGCTACCCTCTGGGTGGGCCTCAGTCCCTGGTCAGATCACATGCCTCTCCTGTTATAGAAGCTTCGATGGCTTCTATAGCAATGGCTTTTATTTTTTGGAGACAGAGTCAGGCTAGAGTGCCGTGGCATCAGCCTCGCTCACAGCAACCTCAAACTCCTGGGCTCAAGTGATCCTCCTGCCTCAGCCTCCCGAGTAGCTGGGACTATAGGCATGCGCCACCATGCCCGGCTAATTTTTTTAATATATATTTATATATTTTTTTAGCTGTCCAAATCATTTCTTTCTATTTTTAGTAGAGACGGGGTCTTGCTCTTGCTCAGAATGGTCTCGAACTCCTGACCTTGAGCGATCTTCCTGCCTCGGCCTCCCAAGTGCTAGGAATACAGGCATGAGCCACCACGCCTGGCCAGGTTCCTGCTTTTATCCACTTCTGGGAACCAACCACAAGGTTCCTTGAAATCCTCAACATCAGGGACGTCCTCACTCCTGCATCCAGGGGACGGGGCGGGACCCAGGCCTCCTGCCTGGGGGATGTCCCGCGGCCACTGGGAGAGTATTTTGAACAGTGCTCGCCACAGTCAACATGCCCTGGGGCCAGAATGTCAGGTGCACATCAGGGACCCGCACCACCCACGAGGCTGCAGCTTGGAGCACGGCTGCTGGGCAGGCTGGGGGGCACAGGGTGTCCCTGCCCCTCTGGCCCTGGCCGTGTGGCCCAGGCCCCCACCTGGCCTGGAGCGCCACCTTCTCCGCGTCCCAGCGGCCCTGCAGCTGCAGCATCTCCCCAACCTTGTCCCGCAGCTGCTGCCCCAGGGCGCTGCCGGCCGACAGCCGCAGGTTGCAGTCAAGGTTCAGGCAGGCGGTGTGCAGGCGCCGGGCTGTCCTGGCCGCGTCTGCCCGCATGTCAGCGAGGCCCCTGGGGGACAAGGGCGGCGCCCACGGCTGAGCCTCGGGACCCACCTGCGGGCTCCAGCCAGGCCGTCCGGGGGGAGCCCCCACCTGAGGCACGACTGGCCGTGAAGGGGGGCAGCTGGGGAGGGGGAGCGGGGGGTGTGGCCAGGCTGGGCAGGACGGGCCTCAGCAGCCTTCACGGAGACATCGGCCTTTGAGCCTCATTCTCTTTGTGCACAAGTAGGGTGCTGTACCCCGAGGGCTTTCAGGGCAACCCCAGGACAGGCCCGTGTGGGGTGCTGAGCAAGGACTCCATCCAGACAGGTGCCCCCAGAGTGCCCCACCACTGCTCTGCACCCCCACTCCCTGGTGTCCCCTGATGCCCACGCCTGCTCTCCCTCCCCCGCCTGCCGGTGGCCACAGGGCCCGTGAGGGACACGGAGCCAGGCCTGCCACACCCACAAGGCCTCACAGAGGCCCAAAGCCCAGTGCCCGCTCCTCTCCATGGATGGCTGCGGCCCCAGGTGGGGTGGCCGGGACTCACCTCTCGGTGGCTGAACGCAGCTCGGCCAGGTGCGTCCGGAGCGTGGTGGCCTGTCTCCACAGGAGGAGGAAGTCCCCGGTCTGAAAGCAACAGGCCCGTGTCCACGTCAGGTAGGGCCCTCACCCACAGCCACTCTCTCCCAGATGCCACGCTGGGCTGGCTGCAGGGGGCTGGAGTGGGTGGGCATCACCCACCAGGTCCCCACGTCCCCACGCCCCACAGGCAAGTGAACCCAGGCTCCCCCACCCCAGGGCACAGTGCTGTGTCCCCTCCCAAGGAAGGGACTGCACTCTGGTTCCCACCAGGGCAGCCCCTGTGAGTGGTGCTGGGCGCCCCACCCCTGAAGAGCACCTGCCTGCTGGTGGGGGCTGGGCGGGGGGGTCTGGGGACCAGGAGCTGCCGGGGACCAGAGCTCCCCTGGGGCACGACCCGGTGCCCTGCGGGGGGTGGGGAGGCACCTCTGCAGCACTCGGCTCCACCCTCCGGCTGGGTGCGAGGAGGACGGGCACACAGAGCAGTTCTTAGTCTATGGGGACTTGACGTCCAGGCGCAGGCCTGGCCCCGTCAAGGTGCCGGGGAGACAGAGGCAGTGGGAGGCCTCCACTCGTAGCCCGGAGTCTAGCACGGAGGGCAGGTGGGGATGCCACCTGCTGAACCAGGGCAGGGCGAGTGAGGCTTCCGCCCGGGCAGCCCTCACAACCGCCTCTTCCTCATGAAGCCTTCCCTGACCCTCGCACCCAACTCCACCTCCGAGGTCACCCCCGTGAGCCCAGTGATGCCTTGCTGTACGCCTGCAGGGCATGGCACCTGGAGCCTGGCACTCAGAGGTCACACTGGCTTTAGCCGCGCCATGTCCCACCCTCCACCCATGACCACCTGCAGAGCAGGGTGAGACACCTCCCCACGACACAGAGGAGCAGACTACCGGGACCATTAACTTCCGGATGTGCCACTGGGGCCGGCCACAGTGGTCCAGGAACACCAGGGCGGGAACCGGTGGAGTTGGAGCACCCAGAGGAAGGGAGGCGGCTTCTCACCACACTCAGCAGCCTGAGCACCAGTTTCCTTGATCCAAGGGCTCAAGACAAAAGGCCGAGCCTAGGGCCACCCACAGCGTGAACCCACCTGCACGCAGGGCTGCTGCCCCGGGAACTTTACTCCCAGTATGGTACGCCGGAGGTGGGTGAGCTGGTGTACCCCCTACCCACGCGTGTACACACACACACACACACACACACACACGTATGCCCCTGTAGGAGGTGGCAAGGAAAACTGCCCATCTAGAATGCTCTGCAGAGGAAAACAATCTTCCCTGTGGATTTGGAACAAGCTGGACTTAGGCACAGTTTGCAACCTGAATTCACACAACCTGGGTAGTCTCAAAAAAAAACTCAAGCCAAAAATCTGCTTCCATGTGGCCCCAAAGACTGTCAGAGACCCAGGCTCCCATCAAATAAAAATCCTGTCTAGAAAATACTATATTCATCCCAGGTTTTGAAGAACTTTTCACTAAGTTCCAAGGAAAATAAGCAGCTTCCAGTTGAAAAATAACAAATCACCAAAGACACAAGGAAGCAAAGTACCATGATCGGGAAGGAGCCAGCGGAAACAGCACAGTCAGGCCTTGAAAAACTTGAGATGTTGGAACGTCCGACACAGATGCAAAATCCCCGTGTTTAACACGTGCCAACAAATAGACGAGAGGCTTGAAAACGTGAGTTAAGAGAAGATATCTGAGGAAGAATCAAACTGACTCTGAAAGACGAAAAACACATCTGGAATTTAAACCCAGTAGACAGCTTTAACAGAGATTAGACATAAGAAGACAACAGTGATGGACAGGAAGGTAGATTTGGAGGAAGTATCTAGAGTGTAGTCCAGGGTGACAGGAGAACGAACCGTGGCCGGCGGGGGCTGGAGACGCATGAGCACGGCCCCCACGTGCAGCTGGGCTGGGGGGCCGGAGGGGCGGGGGCCACCCTGCGGGAACAGGGAAGACGCAGCCTGACGACCGAAGCAGGACAAAGCACAGCCCCCCACGGACACTCTCGTGAAGCCACCGGACACCACAGGTGGGCAGAGGCCTTCAGCACAGCCAGACCAGAGGACAAAGGGCCGGAACCGGGGCCTGGAAGCCGACTTACCACCGCGAAGCCGGAAGACAGAGAAAGGTTTGCATCTTTAAAGTGCTGAGAGGAAACCACTGTTGCCAGTGAGAATGGTTTTCAAGGACAAGGAGAAGACAAAGACCCTGATAAACGAACGTGGCATGACCTCCGGGCTTGCTCCTGCCAAGGTGCTGGTTTGCTCGCGGCGGAAGCTGCTACCGGGACCAGCCCAGCAGCCCACGGACGGGGACCAGGCCACGGCGGGTGCGGCCTGTCCCAGCATCTCGTGCTGGGAGGCTGCCTCAGAGATCACCTGTGGTGACGGACTGAGCTCTCAGAGACGCTCGTCACAGCAGGGCGTCCCCCCCTGCGCCTCAGCTGGCTTGTGTGACAGGTGGCAGCAGGGGGCTCTGAGGCTGCCCAGGGCCCAGGGCAGTGGGGTCAAGCATCCACGTCGCTTTAACCAGGGCCACCCTGTGGGACGTGCAGTGAGGCCGCTCGGAGCAGCTCGCCCAGGGGACGTCATGTGGGGGCAGTCTGAGGCCCAGGCACACGGCCGCCGCCTCTGGCTTCTGCCTCCACCTGGAAGCGGCAGGTTTCCAGGCGGCTTTGGGGGAGAAACCTGGCCATCGGCGTGTAGACCCGCGATGGAGGCTGTCGGAAACACCTGCAGCCCCTTCCGGGACCGCACCCAGCAGCAGACAGCCAGGCTGCTCAAGACCACACCCTTTGGGGGACCCCCATCCTGTGACCGGGAGCAGGGCATGAACACCCGGATGCCTCGGCCCTACAGGGGCTGCGCCCAGATGCCCTACGTGGCTCGAGCTTTCAGCAGCTGTGAGCGTGCAGGGCTGCGGGGGGCGGGGCCTGGCCAGGTGCTGCGGCCCAGCGGCCCGGGCTCCTTTGCAGGGCCTCCTCTTACAGTCTGACCCGGACTCAGGCCTACGAAGACCACCTGCCTCTCAACGCAGAGCCAGGATCCGGCCATGTGCCTCATTCGCAGGGTCCTGAGGGGACCAGGAGTCCCTCACTCCACGCACTTCTGTGGCCAAGCGGGTGCGGCAGGGGCCATGGTCTTGCCCCCAGGAGCGACCGCGGCTGAAGCCAGCGCATCCTCTCCTGGTCCCGGCTACCCTGCCACCGTACCCCAGCAGGCGGCCGCCCCGGGGTGGGGGGTGGGGGCGCACCTCTCTCCCGGCCCTGGGGCCCAGCTCGCGGCGCTGGCGGAGCGCGGCGCCCGCCGTCCGGGCCAGCTCCTGGGCCAGCGCCTCGTTGGCCGTCCTCATGTGCTCCAGCTGTTCCCCCGCAGGAGGGCGTTCACCTGGGACAGGCCGGTGCTCCTGGACAGACGGAACCCACGTTGGCGTGGCGGTGGCTTCTCCTTAGACAGGTGCTCGGAGTCCCAGTCCTCCAAATCAGGTGGCTCAAATGCAGACCCCAGGCCCAGCCGACCCCGCTGGGGGCACAGCCCGCCTCCGCCCGCAAGCAGCCAGCACTGACCACCCGCGGTGGCCTCTCAGCGGCCCCCAGACCAGGGCCAGCATCAGGTGCCAGCCCAGTGCCTCCGACCCCCACCCCCGCCCCGGCTCTCCTGGCTCTGCCCCCACAGCCCTGGCTGGTCCCCAACACCCAGGACGAGGTGCAGAGGCCCGGGGGGAGGAGCCGTCTCTGGTGGGCAGGGTGGGAGGGGAGTTGGACATGGCCCCCCCGGGAAGCAAAAGCCTCTCCTGAACCCGGCCTGTCCCCACCAAGAGCAGGTCTACACGCTGCAGGCAGGGACCCCAAATGCACTGAGTGGCTGGACCAGCCTCTGCAAGCCCCGCCTCCCGGCCGAGCTGCAGGGCCACAGCAGGTCATTCTCCACTACTCTTTGGTCCTCGGGCATCAGCCTCCACTTGGGTTATTTTTCCCCATCAAAACAGGTTTTCAAAATGTTTCTCAGTACTTTTATTCTTTTTCCAGGCCCCAGAGGATGAACAACTATGAGATTATTCCACAATGGCTCACCCTCCGACCCTGGGAGACTTGGCTGGGGGGCTCAGCACCCCCCAGATGCCCTGCAGAGAGCCCCCTGCCCCCTTCTCCCTGTCAGGGCCGGGGGCTGAGGGGAGGGGTCCACTGCTGGGGTACTGGGGGTACTGCTGGGGTGCTGGGAAAGTACCCGGGGTGCGGGGTTACTACTGGGGGCTGTGTTAGTGTTGGGGGCCTGGTTAATGTTGGGGGGCTGGGGCACTGCTGGGGGCATGGCTAATTTTGGGGGGCTGGGTGGTGTTGGGGGGCTGGGGCACTGCTGGGGGCAGGGTTGGTATTGGAGGCATGGCTAGTTTTGGGGGCTGGGTTGGTGTTGGGGGTGCAGGGCCAGTGTTGGGGGCCGGGTTGTGGCACATAACTGCCAGCGGTGAACAAAGGCATCCCAGGCTGTGAAGTCAGAGGCCTGGGCCAGGAGGACGTGGGGGTCGGGCCTGTGGGAAGCCGGTCGGGAGCTAGGGCAGCCGGGGTTGGCTGGGCAGGGGGGCATAGCCGGCCTGGGCTGACCCCACCTGCAGCCATGGCCTGGGCACCTGCCGCAGCCGGCTTCAGGGTCGTGCGGCGGCAATGTAGGAGCACAGGGCCGGGGGGGCCCCCCCAGGGTGGCGTCAGCACCTCACCGTCCCTAGGGGTGGGAGGATGTGCGGTGGGGGGTGTGGGGGTGATCACCGAATGGAGGGGGGCTGGGGGCCGGCCTGATGCTGGGGTCCTCACGTTAGCACACACGCACACGCTGTGGGGGGTCTGTCTCCCTCCCCACCTTTCTCTCCCTCCTTGGTTCACGCTCCATGGGGACCCAGGCACCAGCCCCCACCCCAGTCAGGAGCAGCCCCTGCCCCAGCTGTCTCCCGCTTTGCGGGATGGGGCGGGTGTGGGGCAGGCAACGCCAGCCGGGCTATGGGCACCTCCGCCGAGCCCTCGGGGGCCGACCGTTTCCTGGTTTGTCCCCTGGGCCCTGGCCCTGAGAGACGGGGAACCCGGGCCCCCCACAGCAAGTGAGAGAGCAGCGTGGGACCCATCTCCCCACCCCCAACCCCTCCTCCGCAGGCCCCTTCCCCACCCGCTGGGGCCTGAACGTCCCACAGGCAAGTTGGACCCGGGCCCCCGTGGAGGAGCCGGCAGCCCCAAGGCACAGTGGTGTCGCTGCCTCCTCGGCCAGGGCTGGGCCTCCCGCAGCCCTGACTGCCCCCACCTGGCCTCACCTCTGCTCGGCGGCCTCCAGACGGCCGAGGGCCTCCTCCAGGTCCGTGCTGTGCTCCAGCTCCGACCTCCGCAGCCGGGCCTCAGTGGTCTCCAGCCGGGCCTGCAGCTGGGGAGGAGCGTCAGCCACCTGGTCTGGCCACTGCTGGACCCGCAGGGCAGGGCAGGGGCATCTTTGCACAAGCCCCCTCACCCCCGGGGCGGAAGAGGGGGCTCCCCGGGCTCTGCAGCAGAGGCAGGGTTGGGTCCACTAAGGCTTGGACCCCTCCACACATGGGCCAGATGGCCGCCACCCAGGCTGCCCCAGTGCCCAGTGCCAGTGGCCGGCAGAGGGTGGGGGCAGGGCACTCACTGGGCTCAGGTGGGTCCCGATTCCATGGTGCCTTGGGGGCAGCCTGAGTGTGGCTGGCCAGTGGGAGGCAGGGCTCGGGGGGCACTGGAGCATGCCCACACTTCACTCACAGATGGGTAAACGGAGGCCCCAGGGCCCAGCTGCCAAGTTGCCCAGCTGCAGGGCAGGGGAGCACTCTTGGGCCCCCCAGAGAGTGAGTGGGCATGGGGCCCCCCCAGTACGGGCCTCCTGCCCATGCTCACACCTCTGCTCCCAGCACCCGTCCAGCCGGCACCGGGACTGTGCCCACCGCCACGTGCTCCCAACAGCCCCAGGCCACCAACGAGGGCAGCACCCCTGGGGGTGTCTGGCAAGGGGGCTCCAGGCCCAGCACCCACAGCCGAGCCAAGGAACACTGCCCAGGGCCACACCGCCATCCCTGGGGCCGAGACCTGCATGCAGGGCCCAAGGAGGCGTGTGCCCGGCTGGGCACAGGGACCTGTGGCAGCACCAGGCTCCGCTGCCACCAGAGGGAGGAGAAGGGAGGGGCCGGAGGCCCCGAGGGAGCTGGGTGGGGGGTGCTGGGAGTGCTGCCAGGACGGAGAAGCCCAGGCTCCCGCACGCTGGCCTCCAGGGCCCCTCCCCGTCCGTCTGGGGCAAGGCCAGTCCCTCCTGGCACCCACTCCGGCACCGGCACCTCACAAGTGCTAACGCCCGGGGGCCGGGTGTCCGGGTTCAGTCTGACTCACGCAGCTCACTAAGTGCGGCAGGATTTCTGCGGCTTCTATTCCCACCGGCCTGTTCCCAACAACTCCCACCCGCTGCTAGGAAGATCCCGCCCCCAGGCCTGCCCCAGCCGCACTGGGCGGAGGGCAGGGCAGGGGGGCCGTCAGGGTAGGGTGGACCCTCACGGGCCTGCCCTGGGGGCTCCCGGGAGTGAGGGTGACCATGAAAACGGTGCTTCCCGTGGGGGGCTCAGGCCATGGCAGAATGGGGTGGGGGAGCAGGGGCTGGGCCCGCGAGGGCGAGGGTGTTCCTGTCCTGGAAACCTCTGGGACCCCTCTGAGGGCAAGGCCGCCCGGTCACTGTTCACATGGCCAGGACGGCCAGGCCTGGCTCAGGTGTGGCCCGAGCGACCACCGGCCTGCTCTGCGCCCCAGTTTCCTCTCTGGAAAGTGGGGTCTTCTGTCCTGCCACAGAGAGCATGGGGGCTCCCAAGACGGCGTGGGTGGGGGCTGCAGCGGGAGAGGCCGAAGGCATGAGGCCCCACAGGGGGGCTGGCACCCCGCAGCCCTCACCTGCTCCTTGCCCAGGAAAGAGGCTCTGGTCTAGCGAGTTTCTGCACCTTTCTGCCTCGGTTTCCCCATCTAAACAAAGGGAAACCCTCCCCAGCCCCACGCTTTATACTAAATATGCCTCTCACTGCCCCTCTACAGGTCACCCCGGAAGGCACTGTGGCCACAGGGGGCAGAGGCGCAGCCCCCCGCTGCCCGGCCTGTCCCCCGAGGTCTGAGTTCTGAGGCTCGGCTGTCGGGGAGGCCTGGGGACAGGAGTGGAGCCACTTCTCTCTCTGGGGGGCTGACCCCTCTGGCTTCCTTCCTCCCTCCGGCAGGTGCGGGCTCCGTGCTGACGCCAGGCTGGGCACCAGCAACCTGGGGGTCAGCACTGACCCAGCCTCCCCAAGGGGTCCTGGCAGCTGGGGACAGAGACCCAGGGGACATGCTGGCGGCAGGGAAAGGCCTGGCACCTGTCCTGTTCTGCCCCCCACCCCCGGCCTCCCCTTCCCCATCTGGTGCCCAGGACTTGCAAGTGCACGGCTGACACGGTCCTTCCTGCTCCTGGGACTCACTCGTGGCCCCACAGGTATGGCTGTCAGTCCCAACAGGTGGTGACCCCTCTCCCAGGGCCAGGCTGCCCCTGCCGCCTGCCACATGCCAGCGGCACACACTCACCCGTCCACTGACCACGTGGTACCTGCTGGCCAGCTCGTCCCGCTCAGCGCCCGTCTGGGCCAGCAGGTCCCCCAACCGGGTCAGCTCCTGCTGCAGGAGCTCCTGCTCCTCCCGCGCCCGGGCCACGGAGGCTGGCGGCTCCCGCACCCCTGCAGGCAGCACACCCGGGTCAGCCTGGGCGGCCAGACCAGGGCCCCCCACACCCCAGGCCTGCACGCTGTCCCCGTGGGGGGCTGTGGCTGGCCACCAGGCTCCCACTGTGGGCCTGGCCCATCTCCTGGGAGGGCCCCAGCTCTGCCCTGGGGACCCCGATGTGGGGAGGTAGATGTCACGCCCGGGCTCTACCTCCTGTCATGCTGACGGGCATCCCGCCGCCTCTTGCCTCTGTCAGCGTCTCTAACCCAAGCACAGGCCCTGCCCGGGCCCAGACCCTAACCAATCACAGCAGCGTGTGGGGCGACTGGACACCGGGTGCCCACCCTGTCCTGGGAGGCAGTGACACCTGCTGCTTCAGGGCAACAAGGTCCCCGGGTGACACAGTGGCCCAGTGGGGCCGCTCTCTCCTCCACACACGCATGTGGGCTGCCCGGGTCCTGCGGGAGGCCCGGCGGAGCTTCGCAGCAGAGAGGGGCCGGGCCCGGGCAGGGGTCGTGAGCACAGGCTGGGCCAGGCAGCCTGTGGCCTCAGCGAGGGACTGCGTCCCCGGAGTCAGGTCCTCAGCCGAAAAGTGTAACAATTAAAGGTAGCTCTTGGGGGCTTGTGGGGCCCGGTGAGGGACAAAGGTCAGCCGGGGTCGTGTCTGTGCCCCCTGCATGTCCAGCTTTAGGATTTTCACTCCAGTGAAAAATCGAATACCGAAGACAGTGAGACTCAGGGTCCCAAATGCGTCACAGACCCAAAGGCAGCCCTGGCTCGCTTGGCCCCTGGGGCCCCGGGCAAGTGGCCTCAATGTCCAGGCAACACCCCAGAGGACCTCGGGGAGGGGGCGGTTCTGCTCCCTCCACATGCAGAGACGCAGGCAGGAGGGGCCGGCCTGGCTGCAGGACGGTCCCTAGGCGGAGGTGGCTCCCTGGGGGCCCCAGCCGTCCCCACCCCTTCACCTTGGGGTGGCTCCTCGGCCAGGCTGCTGGCCACAATCTCGCGGATGCGGGCGGGCACAGGGGAGGGCGAGGCCTGCCGGCCTTCCCCACGCATGGTCAGCGCCCGGTCTTCTCTGCTGGCCGCGGGGCCCAGGACGGCGACCTCCAGCCTCTGCAAAACACCCCCAGAAACACTGGGGCTGGCGGTCCCTGGACAGCTGCCAAGGACCCTCCACGTGCCCACTGGAGTTCGGGGAGCTACCACAGGGCCACCCCAAGGCAGCAGAGTGCCCTGGAGAGGAAGAAGTGAGGCTGGGCAGGTCACCACGGTGAGGGCCTTGGTCCCCACTTGTAAAGCGGGATGGTCGGTCCCCTGGCGCTGGAGGCCTCACAGCCCCTTTGCACAGCTGTGGGGGAGGGGCAGAGGGACTGTCCTCTGCCAGTGCAGCGGCCCACCGCCCTCTACGAAGGCCCCATCCCTCGGGGGCACGTGTGGGCCCCTCGGAGGGCAGGGCAGCCCCAGGGCTGCACACACAGTTGGGGGGCCCTCTCCTCCCACCCCTGCAGGGCTCTGGGAAAAGTCTGGGGTGTCTCGCTTAGGCTCCCGTGGAGGGCTGCCGTGGGACGGGGCAGCGAGGGCAGAGGGACTGTGAGGCAGTGGGGACGAGACCCGAATGGGCCCGAAAGTGGGCAGGAAATTTCCGGGGTCCTGGGTACCTGAGACTGGTCTTGGGGGTCTCGGGCTGCAAGTGGCATTTTGCTGGGGAGGGACCCAGCCCGGGAAGGAGATTGATCCCCCGGGCAGGGCCCTCTTGCTGGGAATACAGTGCTGACAGCGGGGTCACAGCCCTGCAGCCTGGTCCATCCCAAACCAGCGGAGACCCCGGGAACACGCAGGTCCACAGCTGCCTGGAGGGCATCTGGTCCAACAGCCAGGGGTGACCGATGCCTGCCGGGGCGTCCCAGGAGAGGGTGTCCCCTCCCAGTGGCTCTCGGGGGCGGCCAACCAGACTCCTCCCCAGAGCCCCAGGCCGTTGCTGGAGGACCCACCCCCGCCCCGGGTCCCCAAGCTGCAGCAGGGTCCCCGAGCCGCAGCATGCTCCCCGACCTGTGCCACCCCAGGTCTGCCTCTGGCAGGTCCTGGTGGGTGACCACTCGGTGGCCTCGTACCGCCCGTCTTCTCCCAGCCCTCCCTGAGCTCCCCTCGGTGTCCCCCTGGCTCTGACCCTCAGGCCCAGCCTGGTGGGTGGGTGGCTTCCTGGGCACGTCCTGCCACTGTCCCTGCCACCCCCGTCCTCCTCCCTGGCCCAGCGGGTCCCCTGCATGCTGTCCACCCCACTCCCTGTCCCAGTGCTCCCCTGGGCACAGGCCTGTCCTCCATCTGGACCCACCCAAACACAGGGGACCCCTCCTGGGCTGGTGACGGACAGCTGACAGCCACCCCAGACCCGGCCCTGCATGACACTGGAGAGGCCCCTTCGGACACAGCGGCAGCGCCAGCCACTCCCACGGTTCACAGAGGGCAGCTGCCCCGCAAGTGCCTGTCGGGGAATGAGACGGGCCTGGTGGCAGCAGAAGCCCCGGGAGAAGGGGGTGCGCCCGCCCCCGCTCTGGGCCCAGCAAGGACCCGGGTGCCAGACCCCCCACCCTCCTATCTTCCTCGAGTACAGATGGGCTGCAAAGGGCTCAGCCATCCATTCTGCCGGAGCCCCTTATTTTGCACTGGGGAAACTGAGGCCCTGCGGGGCGGCAAGAAGCGCCCCAGGCGCCGCCCAGGCCGGGAAGGCCTCCGCGGCCGCCTGCTCGGCAGCTCCCGCCTCCCCGCTCCCCGGCATCCGCGGCGCCACCCGCTAACGGGAAGGCAGCGGCCGCGTAAACTTGACTCATTCCTAACATTTACAGAGGGTCACTTATTAGCCGAGGCGTCCCGAGAGGCGCTGGGGCCTAATGGGTTCCAGCTGCGGCCGAGCGCGGGCGACGGCCGGGCAGCCGCGCGGGGGCGGGGCGGGGCGGGGGCGCGTCCTGGGCGGGCCGCCCCGCCCCCTCCTCCCTCCTCCCCCCTACAGCTCCTCCCTCCTCCCCCTACAGCTCCTCCCTCCTCCCCCGCCCCCTCCTGCCTCCTCCCCCTACAGCTCCTCCCTCCTCCCCCTACAGCTCCTCCCTCCTCCCCACCCCCTCCTGCCTCCTCCCCCTACAGCTCCTCCCTCCTCCCCGCCCCCTCCTGCCTCCTCCCCCTACAGCTCCTCCCTCCTCCCCCGCCCCTCCTGCCTCCTCCCCCTACAGCTCCTCCCTCCTCCCCCTACAGCTCCTCCCTCCTCCCCGCCCCCTCCTGCCTCCTCCCCTACAGCTCTCCTCCTCCCCCTACAGCTCCTCCCTCCTCCCCACCCCCTCCTGCCTCCTCCCCCTACAGCTCCTCCCTCCTCCCCCTACAGCTCCTCCCTCCTCCCCACCCCCTCCTGCCTCCTCCCCCTACAGCTCCTCCCTCCTCCCCCTACAGCTCCTCCCTCCTCCCCGCCCCCTCCTGCCTCCTCCCCCTACAGCTCCTTCCTCCTCCCTCCTCCTCCCCCTACAGCTCCTCCCTCCTCCCCGCCCCCTCCTGCCTCCTCCCCCTACAGCTCCTCCCTCCTCCCCCTACAGCTCCTCCCTCCTCCCCACCCCCTCCTGCCTCCTCCCCCCTACAGCTCCTCCCTCCTCCCCCTACAGCTCCTCCCTCCTCCCCACACCCCTCCTGCCTCCTCCCCCCCTACAGCTCCTCCCCTCCTCCCCGCCCCCTCCTGCCTCCCCCTACAGCTCCTCCCCACCCCCTCCTGCCTCCTCCCCGCCCCCTCCTGCCTTCTCCCCCTACAGCTCTTCCCTCCTCCCCTACACCTCCTCCCTCCTCCCTGCCCCCCTCCCTCCTCCCCCACCCCCCCTCCTGCCTCCTCCCCTCCTCCCTCCTCTCCCTCACCCCCCTCCCTCCTCCCCCCACCCCCCTCCTGCCTCCTCCCCTCTCCCTCCTCCTCTCCTCACCCCTCCTGCCTCCTCCCTCCTCCCTCCTCCCCATCCCTTCCTCCCTCCTCCCACCCCACACCCCCCGGGGAGGGGACGCTGAGGTGTGAGGGCTGCCCCGTGCCCACCGTCCTGGCGAATCAACCTCAGAGAACAGGGGGCGAGTGGGGGCGGGGCGGGGCTCAACCGGGCGTGTCTTGGGCCCCACCGACACCTCCTCCTTCCAGCCCTGCTGGAGTCTGGCGAGGCCACCAGCTCTCCGTCCTATGTCCCTGGCCTGCCTGGGCTCCTTGTGGCCACCTGCGGCTCTGCAAGTCTGGGGACGGCGCCGGCAGTGACTGGGCCTCCTGGGGAGCCTCAGTAGGTCCGAGGGACACCAGGGCTGGATGTCACTTTCCGCAAAGACCCCAGACTCATAGTGCAACCTGTCCTTGTCCCCTGCACCCTGCTCAGCTCAGCTTTGCTGAACACCCAGGGAGGTCACAGCCCCTCGTAGAGCCACTGCTGGCGTCGGGCCCCTGCTGCCCCTCCCCCCATGCAGCTGTGTGGAGGGGCGGCCCCCCGCCGTGGAGGAAGGTGGGCTTCCTGTATCCCCCCTCCCCAGGATCAGAGCAAGACTCCCCTCTAAGAACTGGGCTGGGGCCCCTGCTAGGCCACCAACAGGCTGTGACCCTCAGTGTGTCATCCTCCCAACCTCATGTCCCCTTCTGCAAAAATGGCGGTGGGGTTGGTAATCCAAGCCCTCCTGGACCCCAGAGCCGTCGCCGGGCAGTTCCGGCACTTGTGGAGGGTGCAGTGTGCGTGGTGGGGGGCTGGGTAGGTCCCTGCCCGAGCCGAGGTTTGAAGGGGCAGGGGGCAGCCCCGGCATAGGTGCCCCCCGCTCCCCAGTGGGGAGAGGAAGCCGCTTGCATCGCCCCCACCCCCCCGGAGGTAGACCGACCTCTTCCCTCGCTGCTGGGATCAGGGTCCTCTGGTGGCCGACCAGGGCCTGCACTTTTGTACTTGCCCAGGGGCTCAGGGGCTGAGGGGCTACAGCTTGCCCCCTGCCCCCATTCTGGATCTTGGCCCACAGATCCCAGAAAGGTGGGCTCTGAGGTCACCTTATCCTACTCCATGCTGTGGATGGGGAAACTGAGGCCAAGGACATGACTCCAGCTCTGAGGGGCAGAGACAGTGCCCACCCTATCAGCCCATCGTCCACACAAAAGGACCAGCCCCATGGGCAGATTCCACCTGCGGGGAGGGCACAGGGGAGCCTCAGGCCTGCACCGACCTGCCCGGCCTTGTCTGCAGGCCACACCCTTGCCCCAACCCCAGAACCCCAATCCCTGCACCTGGGCATGACCCTTCCGGGTGCCCCCTCCCAGACCTAGGGGAGTCAGAGCCGTGGCGGGGGAATCCAGACACACACCCCACCACCTGGCAAAGCCCCCTGAGTTGGGGAATGTCAGGGGCCCACAGGAGCCCAGACCCCAAGGGGCCCTGGCCCCCTCACAGCCCTCAGTGCCACCACCACCGCTGTCTTGTCCCTACCTGCCCGCGCAGCGGCCTGAGCTGGGAATGGGGCGGGGCATGTGCAGTGTGACTCCACCCCCCCAGCAGGGTTGGCTGCTTGGGCAGGGCCTGGGTGGTCTTGTCACCCCCAGTTCCCAGGGTGGCACCTGGCCAGGAGCCAGCTCAGTCAATGCTGAGGCATGAAGGAACGCCCGGTGCTCTTTGGCCCAGGGCTGGGTCTCACCTGGGGGTGGAGCTGACAGGGCACAGGTGGTCTGGACAGTCGCAGGAGGCAACAGTGTGCAGCCTCCTCGGGGCTGGTCTTCCCCCGGGGGGCGCCTTGTGTGGTGCGCCGCGCAGCTAAGCAGTCCTGAGCCCAGGCCAGGGGACTGCGAAGGCCACAGCGCAAAGCCCCCCGCGGCCCCCTGGGTGGCTCTGGGGGCAGGACTCCCCCGGGACTCTCTCAAAGCCCTGGCACTGGGCTGCTGTGGCAGGCGGTGTATGGACACAGGGACTGACGGGCCGTGGTGCCGCAGGACGTGGGCCCCGCACGGTAAGGGCAATTTCACCACCTCCCCTCGCTCCTGGCTGGGCCAGTGGCCTGAGTGGCTCCTCCTGACCGCTGGGCTGCTCAGGGCAGGGGGGGGGTGGACAGCCCAAGACCTGTCCCCCAGGGGACAGGAGGATGGATTTGCAAAAGGAACCCAGCAACTTCTGGGACGGAGGAAGGTGAAGCCCCTCGCACACCTGGATTCCAAGTTAGGGAGATGTACCGGTGGACGAAGGCGGGTCCAGTCGCGCCCAGTGGCCCGCAGAGGACACCAAAACCTCCGTGTAAAATCACCACGGGGAGGGGCGTCCGGTGGACGACCCCAACCAACCAGGACCCAACCTCAGGCCCCGCCCCCGTGGCAGGAGCAGGGCTGCCTGTGGGAGTCACGTGGGCGGCGTGGCCAGCTGCGGGGGTCTGGGCGGCCGAGCCCAACAGTGCCACCGTGTGGCCGTGGGGGGGCACTGCCGGGGTGGCCCTGCCCCGCTCCTGGAGAATTGAGGCCGGCGGGAGGGACGCTGGGGCGCAGGTACGCGAGGCCACCGGTGCGTGAGGCAGGGCGGTTGCTGCTCGGGGTTGCTGGGCTCCCTCCGCTAGCAAACGTCTCCATTATCGCAGCCTGGATCGGGGGCTTCCGGCCTCCACCCCGTGGGAGGAAGTGAGGCTCGGCCCGCGTGGGACTTACTTGCTCAGGGTGGCCCACTCCCCACTGGCAGTGTTGGGGCCGGGACCCCTCCCTTGGGCCTGCGCACCCGCCACGGTGGCTCCCGACACACCCGCCGCGTGCCTGGGTCTGGGCTCAGCTCGAGAGGAGGCGCCTTCCCCCCCATGCCCAGCCCCGGCGGGGCACACGGCGAGGGGGCGCACGGCGAGGGGCAGGCCAGCCCTGGCCGCACCACGCGCCTCCCTCCTTCCTCCCGTCTCCCAGCCCTGCCTGGCTGCGCTGCTGCCGTTCCTGTCCCTGGCGCTGCCACAGCCCTCCCTGCAATCCCGGGGGCGGTGTCAGCCCCCACCAGGAGCAGGCACGTCTGAGGACAGGCCTCCCGCCAAGCCCGGCCTCCTCGGCCTGCGGGCAGGGCCCTGGCGGGGGGGCTCCTGCCAGGCTCCGCTTCCTCAGGAGAAAGAGCTGCTCTGTGTCTGGGGTCACACCTGGCCTCCGAATCGCTGTTTTTCTACAACTGCTCAGTTTAAATCTCCGTGTGTTTGCTGAGCACACGCTGGGGCCCTGGGCAGCAGCCGGCAGCAGGGGACGTGCTTCTTGGGGGTGGCAGTTTATTCCTTGACTGGTAATAAATCTAGCTGCTCCTCAAGGGCCGGGCATCGAGGCGGGGACTGCCGATGCCGGGACAGCCTCTCGTTCCCTGTGTGCCCCCGGCACGCCGCCTGGCACACGGACAGGCTCAGATGCGGCTCCCTACACGGATGGCTGGACCCAGCTGGACACGCCTAAGGTGTGAATCACCAGCTGCAAAGTGACTCATCACAAGGAGCACTCAGGAGGGCGAGGACCCGTCTTTCTCGTTTGCGGCTGTGTCCCTGGTGCCCACACAGGCTTCCCGGGGGAGGCGGCGTTCTGGATAAGTAAGGGCCGGAGAACATGGCCACAGGCACCCTGTGGGGGGGGGCAGCAGAAGCCAAGGTGAAGGCCGTGTCTCCAAAGTCTGCGTGGGGTGTGGGGGAGGAGGGCACGGCTGCCATAGACCAGGCAGGGCAGGAAGCCGGGGCCAGACTGTGACGGCCCAGAATGTTCTGTTGAGGAACATGGGGCCAGATGCTCGGACCCGGGGCCGGCAGGGTGTCCTGAGCGGTGGATGTGGCCCATCTGGGCAGCACGGAAGCCTGTTTGGGCAGGACAAGTGGCCTGCGAGATTCGCAAATGGGCCGGCTTCCATTCCCACTGGCTGGAGAGCAGTGTGGGGCTCGGTGCCCGCGCCATGGCCCGGCCACTCTGAAACTGCCCCTGCTCCTGTCCAGGGGTGGGCGTGCACTCTCGGGCCCGCTGACCCTCAGTGCCTTTTGTACGCTGGCCAGCTGGCCGGTGGCTGGGGGCCCCCAGAAAGCTGCAAAGTGGGGCGGCTCACCAGAAGGACCGCTGCACGATTAGAGGGTTAGCACTTTCAGCCCAGCCCTGACCTCAAGGGAGGGGAGAGGAGCTGGAGGTTGAGCCAATCGCCAACAGCCAGTGACTTAGTCAGTCGTGCTACTTAGTGAAGCCTCCTTGAACACGCGAACCGCCAGGGCTGGGAGAGCTCCCGGGCTGGGTGTGCCGGGGGGGCTGTCCCCAGAGGGGCACAAAGCTCCACACCTGTCCCTCCTGCCACGCCCTGTGCACCTCTTCCACGCGCTGTCCTGGCTCCATCCTTTATAGTAAACCAGCAGTCAGGTCAGTCAAGTGACCGCCTGGGCTGCAAGCTGTTCTAGCAAATTCTCAAAGTGGAGGAGGGGTGTGAGGATCTCGTGGGTCGCCAGCCTGTCGGAAGTATGGGGCATCAGAAGCCGGGCGGCCCGGTGGGACGAGCCCTAGCCTGGGGGTCTGCGCCAGCTCTGGGCAGTCAGGGTCGGAATCGAACTGGATGTCAGGACACCCCGTCGGTGCCCAGAGAGCCGGAGACGGGGTCGGTGTCGGGAAAAACCCACACGTTTGGACTCAGAAGGGGTGAGAGCAAGCACGGTCCATAGAGATGAAGCCTTGCTTGGGGGAACAAGTACGTTAAAGAGAAGAAGATGGTGGGAATGTGAAATCGTGCAGCCACTGCGGAAAACAGTAGACGGTTCCCTCAAAAAATCAAACACGAAGCGATTCCATTCCTGGGCATACACGCAAAGGAATCGCGAGTGGAGTCTGGGAGAGATTTGTACGTTCGCATTCACAGCAGCGTAATGTACAGTGGCCACCAGGTGGGGGTAACCTGTGCACAGATGAACGGGTAAACAAACGTGCTCTGCCCACACCCTGGAGTATTATACAGCCTGGAAAAAGGAAGGAAATGCTGACACGTGCTGCCAGATGGACGAACCCTGAGGACATCACACTTAGTGAGGGGAAGCCAGGCGTAAAAGGACAAATACTGTGTGACGTGAGGTCCCTAGAGGAGGCACATTTCACAGAGACAGAGAGCAGAGTGGGGGGTGCGGGGCTGGGGAAGGATGAGCCTCAGTGTTTAGTGGGGACCAGAGTTTCAGTTTGGGACGATGGAAGTTCTGGAGCCAGATGGTGGTGGTGGTTGCACAGTAGTGTGAATATGCTTTACTTAAAAATCATTACAATGGGAAATTTTATATTCCATATTTTCCCACAATTTAAG